>NW_026527855.1:40256-106193 GCF_017976375.1 Cuculus canorus | reverse complement strand
ACTGCCCAGTTCCTGTTAAAACGTCTGCACCGTTCCCATATCGGGGGTCTGATTGGGGGAGCTGTAGGTTCCGTATTGCCTGTGCTTCTGCCCTTTGAGTCCCAATATTTCGAGAAACTGTGCACTGAACAGGCTGAAACATAATTTGTGCAATTTGGGCAAAGTCATATGGTGTCATTTCTTCCATAGTTAATAATTGAAGCAATTGCATTGTTGCAGGGGAGCTGGGACCATACTGTGTAACGGTTTTTTGAAGTTCCTGTACTACTTTCCAGGTGTATTGTCTGTGCTCATCCATAATTCCCTGTCCTGATCCCCCTGGACCACTGGGAATGCCATAGCTGTCACAGGACTCAGGTCACTTTTCCTTTAAGGGTGTAGTTATTGCCTCAGACAATGTCCAATGTCCTTCTAGCATAGCCTGTTGTTTTACCTTTTGCCAAAATAGACATGGATCATACGGAATCACAGTTCCTCTTGCTCCGTTAACAGATCCTCAGCAGATGGAGGCTCGTCTCGGGAGGCAAGGGGTGAAAGATCTTGCTCTGCCTGATCCCTCTGTTTTTTAAAGTCTTTCAAAGTATCAAACAAAAGGCACCATGTGGTTAACAAAGATACTGACTCTTTGTCTCCATGTGAAGCACTATCAAACAGCCTGTCCCCTATTTCTTTCCAATTCGAAACAGTAAATGATGTCATTATATCTGGAGTATAACCCTGTCTCTTACTCCATAAAAGCATCTTTTGCAACATTGATTCCTCTAGCTTTACCCCCTTCTTTTCTAGTATTTGCTTCCACGTGCTTATAATCATTTCCTCCTCTTTTGTTAGTGAGTCTCCCATCTTTTTTCCCCAGCAGCTCACTTGCACTCGGTGGCTTCTTAAAGGTCCCGGATCCGGAATTAAGCAGCTTCTCTCGCCGCTCCTCTTGACTATTCTTGCCGAAAACTCTTTTAGCAGCTTCTCTCGCTGCTCCTCTTGGCTATTCTTGCCGAAAACTCTTTTAGCAGCTTCTCTCGCGGCTTCTCTTGGCTATTCTTGCCGAAAACTCTTTTTTAGTGGCTGTGCCACCTCAGGGAACCCCAATATTAAAACTCTCAGTAAATCGCTCGCTATATCACGTCGCGGTCACCAGATGTCGCTGTTGAGACACGACACGGTGATGTGGAAGCAAGTTTCTTTATTGAGGTTACATGGCTGGCCGGCCCCCGCGCTTGATCTTACACGCGCCTCTTATACCCTTGATTAACACACGCGTCTCCGCATGATTGGATTAGCTTCTACATAAACAATCTGTGAATGGATGGTACTACTTTCATGCATGGTCCTATATTGTCTGCCCACTTCCCGTCCCATGATCTCCTTCCGGGTGCATTAATCAGGGGTCCTCAGCCCGCTGTGGACCCCACATACGCACAGCCTTTCCCTCATCCAGCAGTCGAGTCACTTTGTCATAGAAGGCGATCAGGTCAGTTTGACAAGATCTGCCTTTCATGAACCCATGTTGACTGGGCCTGATCACCCAATTCTTTTGCATGTGCTTCATGATAGCACTCAAGATTACCTGTTCCATGGCTTTCCCCGGCACTGAGGTCAGACTGACAGGCCTGTAGTTCCCCAGATCCTCCTTGCAACCCTTCTTGTAGATGGGCGCAACATTAACAGCCTCCAGTACAGTGGAACTTCCCAGTCAGCCAGGACCGCTGGAAGATGACGGAAAGGAAATCGTGGCTGTCCCCTCCCTGGAGGTGTTCAAGGCGAGATTGGATGGAGACTTGAGCAGTCTGGTCTACAGGGAGGTGTCCCCGCCCATGGCAGCGGGGACGAACTGGATGGGTTTTCAGGTCCCTTCCAACTCAAACCATCCCATGATTCTACGATAAGGGGTCAGTGGGAGCCGTGCTGCTGCCTGCCAACCCAAGGAGAAGCGATTTCCTGGCCAAGGAGAGGTTGTCCTTGTTCAGTGTCCTTATCGCCCATCGCTCTCTGGGCCCGTGTGCCCATCAAGAAGGTTATGGAGCTGTAACCATCGATTGCGGCCTCAGCTCAGGACCAGGAGCAGCAGCTGAGGATCCATCGTAGCCCCCACCTTCCTGCATGTGGTGAGGCTGGACTCATGCTGATGGATTCAGGCATTTCCCGGGTTTCACCCCCCCAACATTCACTGGGTGCCATGTGGTCATCTCTTGACACAGAGCTTGGAGGACAACTGGGAGGAATTTGTGAGGGAAATCCAACCAATTGCCATAAAAAAGGAGCTGGCAGCGCATGGAATGGACTTGGAGAGAGCCCTTCACCCAAACAATGTGTCTGATCATTACAACAAGAGAATAAGAACAGTAATGAAGAAAGGTCCATCACCAATTTTATCATCATCGTCGTCATCATCATCATCATCCAGATCCACAGTCACCAGGAGCCCCTTATTCACAGAGAGGATGTGCAGAGCCAATCCCTGGACAACTGGGAGTCCTATGCAGTGCGTCCACCTTGAGGTGGGGTCTCCAACCATTGCTACGAGGGGCTGAGCTTTTACCCCATGGTACAACTTCTATCACTCCAAAACCATGACGCCTTTGGCCCCAGAAGCTCATTGCCGCTCTTTCTCATACTCTCTGCACCAAGAACAGCAGAACACAATTCCATTGATAAGAAAACACTTTCTGACACTTTTATCTACTAAGAAGAGCACGATTCCACGGATCAGAGCAAGGTGAGAAGTTGCAGATGAAACAGCGCACAGAGCAGTGCGATACCAACTATCCATGGGCGCCAACCCTGCCCTCGCCCTGGGGATCACGCGCTGTCACTTGGGGTGACCGCACAGCACCTCCAGGCACGGCTCCTCCAGGCACGGCTCAGTACGTCTGTGACCTCACAATGCAGCCCGGCAACCACAACCCCACAGGCGGGACTGTGGTTGCCGGGCTGCATTGTGAGGTCACAGACGCACTAAGCCACTTATGGAGGTGCTGTGCTGTGCCAAGGGCACCGCTCTGGCAGTGCCGGCAGCAGCGGCAGCAGCAGCAGCAGCAGCATGGCGCAGGCACGGGGGGCTGTGAGCCCCACCAGCCTCATTATCCTCTTCCTCTTGGTGGTTCTCGGAGCGCGGGATGTCCAGGCTGCTCCGTGGCGAGCGCGAAGATCAGGTGTGTGGGCAGGCAAGGGCTGGCACCCAGCCCTGGGCAGCGTGGGGCTGTGCCCAGCGCTCCTTGGGGTGGCAGCGGGACTGGGGTCAGGATGGGGCAGGGCTGGGAGAGCAGCGGGGCCGGGCTGGGCTGAGGGAGCCGTGGCAGCTCCACTGCAGGGCCCTGGGAAGAAGTGCATCACAGCATCTCATGGAAACGGGATGGATTCCAGTGGTGCCCATAGGCAAAGGCCACCGGGGTTCTCAGCCCCATCTTATCCAGGAGCCTCAGGGCGACACCACAGATCGTCACTGGAGTGAGTGGCACTGGGGTCTCATGATCCTTTCATAGGACATTCACCTTCCTATATTTATAGACAGAGCTCTGATGTGTGGAAGAGCAGAGGGAACAGGTCGGGTCAGTGCTGTGCCCTGCGCGCTCTGCCCTGGGAAGGTCTTTGTCGGCATCTCCCACCCTGCGCTGCTCCCCGTGCCGGCTGCAGAGCTGGTTTGGGCTGACCTTAGAGTTGGTGTCAGCTCCAAAGTTTCCCTTCTCCTGACAGTTCTGAGCCTGATTTGTTTTGGGTTACCATGGTCCACACACCTCATAACTGCGCGTTGCTCCTGCATAGGAGGGAGAGACGAGGGTCATGGAGTGATTCCATGATTGAACTTTGTTCACCTCCATTGGGATTGGAAGAAGTAGATTGGAATATTTCACAGGACATCCTCTCTTCTCTTTCTTTACAGACCTGTCTGTGGGCAAAGTATTTCCACCTTCCTGGCTGCGTCGTAGGTCTGATGCACATGTGAATCGTATGGGTAAGTCACAGCGTTTTAGTCTCTTTGGAAGCTGCCAGCTCAAAGCCCCCACAGGAGCGTGGCCTCCCCCACCCCGTGCTGCTCCCCATCCCTGTGGCAGAGCTGGTTGCGTCTGAGCTTAGAGCTGGTATGAGCTCCAGGGTGTCCCTTGTCCTGACAGCTCTGAGCCTGGTTTGTTTTGGGTCACCATGGTCCACACACCTTGTAACTGCACGTTGCTCCTGTGTGGATGGGAGAGACGAGGGTCATGGAGTGATTCCGCATTTGAACTTTGTTCTCCCTCATTTGCATTGGAAGAAGTAGACTTGAATATTTCACAGGAGATGCTCTCTCTCTTTCTTTACAGATGTGAATGTAGGCAATAGGTCTCCAGGTTCCCAAGTGAGTCGCAGCGCTGATAGACCCGCGAATCCTATGGGTATGTCACAGCTTTTCACTCTGTTTGGGAGCTGCCAGCTCAAAGCCCCAACGGGAGCGCGGCCTCTCCTGTGAGTGTGAGATCACAGACCTGCATGGCGTGTGCCGTCCCAAGGCGTGATCCCCTCACGTCCTGTGGTTCAGCTGTGAGGGATCACGGGCTGTGATGGGAACTTCTGATGAGGCTTTGGGTGTAGACGTGGCTCCACCTTCTCAGCTGGATCCTGTGTTGGAGCCCAGTGGGCATCCCAGGCGTGGTCGTCACTCTTGGCTGCCTGACATTATCCTCATGAGGTTCAACAAGGCCAAGTGCAAGGTCCTACTTGTGGGTTGGAGCAATGTATGGTTTCAATAGAGGATGGGAGATGATGTGATTGAGAGCAGCTGTGTAGGGAAGGGCTTGGGGGTGCCGCTCAATGAGAAGTTCGACATGAGACGGCAATGTGTGCTCACAGCCCTGAAGGTCACTCGAGCCCTGGGGTGCATCAAAAGATGCGTGGCCAGCAGGTTGAGGGATGGGATTCTTCCTTGCTATTACTCTCTTGTGCCCTGTTTTTTCTGCCCTGGCAATGTCTTTGCTGGCCTCTCCCAACGTGTGCTGCTCCCCGTGCCGGCTGCACAGCTGGTTGCGTCTGAGCTTAGAGCTGGTATGAGCTCCAGGGTGTCCTTTGTCCTGACAGCTCTGAGCCTCGTTTGTTTTGGATCACCATGGTCCACACACCTTGTAACTGCACGTTGCTCCTGTGTGGATGGGAGAGACGAGGGCCATGGAGTGATTCCGCATTTGAACTTTGTTCTCCCTCATTTGCATTGGAAGAAGTAGACTTGAATATTTCATGGAAGATGTTCTCTTGTGTTTCGTTACAGACATGTCAGTGCGTAAAGGATTTCCAAGTTCCCGACTGAGTCGCAGGGCTGATGGACACGCAAATAACAGGGGTACGTCACAGCTTTTCACTGCCTTTGGGAGCTGCCAGATCAAAGCCCCCACGGGAGCGAGGCCTCTCCTGTGGGTGTGAGGTCACAGACCTGCATGGCGTGTGCCGTCCCAAGGCGTGATCCCCTCACGTCCTGTGGTTCAGCTGTGAGGGATCAATGGCTGCAATGCGAACTTCTGATGGGGCTTTGTGTGTAGATGTGGCTCCACATTCTCAGCTGGATCCTGTGCTGGAGCCCAGTGGACATCCCAGAGGTGGTCATCGCTCTTGGCTGTCTGACATTGTCCTCATGAGGTTCAACAAAGCCAAGTGCAAGGTCCCACACGTGGGTTGGAGCAATGTATGGTTTCAATAGAGGATGGGAGATGATGTGATTGAGAGCAGCTGTGTAGAGAAGGGCTTGGGGGTGCCGGTCGATGAGAAGTTCGACATGAGACGGCAATGTGTGCTCACAGCCCTGAAGGCCAATCGTGTCCTGGGCCGCATCAAAAGAAGTGTGGCCACAATGTCGAGGGAGGGGATTCTGCCTTGGTCTTACTTTCTTGTGCCCTGGTTGCTCTGCCCTGGGAATGTCTTTGTCTGCCTCTCCCACCCTGCGCTGCTCCTCATTGCAGTTGGGGCTGAGCTTAGAGCTGGTATGAGCTCCGTGGGGTCCTCTCTACTGACAGGTCTAAACCTGGATTTTTTTTTTTCATCAGCATAGTGCACATATCCAGTAACCAAACGATGCCCATGTGAGGAAGGGAGAGATGAGGGCCATGGAGTGATTCCGCATTTGAACCTTGTTCTCCCTCATTTGCATTGGAAGAAGTAGACTGGAATATTTCACGGGAGATGCTCTCTTCTCTTTCTTTACAGACATGCCTGCGCGGAAAGTATTTCCAGCTTCCTGGCTACGTCGCAGGGCTGATGCACACGCGGATCAAATGGGTACGTCACAGCTTTTCATTCCCTTTGGGAGCTGCCAGCTCAAAGCCCCCACGGGAGTGCAGCCTCTCCTGTGGGTGTGAGGTCACAGACCTGCATGGCGTGTGCTGTCCCAAGGCGTGAGCCCCTCACGTCCTGTGGTTCAGCTGTGAGGGATCACAGGCCCTGATGGGAACTTCTGATGGGGCTTTGGGTGCAGACGTGGCTCCAGCTTCTCAGTTGGATCCTGTGCTGGAGCCCATTGGGCATCCCAGGCGTGGTCATCGCTCTTGGCTGCCTGACATTGTCCTCATGAGGTTCAACAAAGCTAAGTGCAAGGTCCTACACGTGGGTTGGAGCAATGTATGGTTTCAATACAGGATGGGGGATGATGTGATTGAGAGCAGCCCTGCAGAGAAGGGGTTGGGAGTGCTGATCAATGAGAAGCTCAACATGAGCTGGCATTGTGCACTCACAGTCCTGAAGGCCAATCGTGCCCTGGGGTGCATCAAAAGAAGCGTGGCCAGCAGGTCGAGGGAAGTGATTCTGCCCCTCTATTCCTCTCTTGTGAGACCTCATCTGGATTATTGTGTCCAGTTCTGGAATCCTCAACATAAGAAGGATCTGGAGCTGTTGAATCCAGTCCAGCGGAGGCTGCGAGGATGATCCAAGGGCTGGAGCACCTCCTGTGGGAAGACAGGCTGAGAGAGTTGGCTTGTTCAGCCTGGAGTAGAGAAGGCTCCGAGGAGACCTTATATTGACCTTCCAGTACCTGAAGTGGCTTCAAAATCCTGGGAAGGGTCTGTTTACAAAGGAATGCAGTGAGAGGATGAGGGACAATGGGTATACACTGGAGAGGGGCAGATTTAGACCAGACATAAGGAAGAATTTCTTTGCTATGAGAATGGTGAGGCACTGGAACGGGTCGCCTGGGGAATTTGTATCTGCCCCATCCCTGGGGGTGCTCAAGGCCAGGTTGGATGGGCCTTGGGCAGACTGACCTAGCGGGATGTCCCTGCCCATGGCAGGAGGTTGGAACTGGGTGATCTTTAAGGTCGCTTCCAATCCAAAATATTCTATGTTTCATAATCTGTGTTTTTATGATTGTGGAGATTTTATTAGTGAGGAATTTAACCGGATCCTCTTTGTTCAAGTCTTCAAAGAGCGAAGTACAAATCCAAACCAAGGAAATCTTTGCAGTGGAGATCAGAATTCCTGGAAGAACTCCCAGTAATGCTGATGAAAGAAGGACGTGGTGGGTTTAGAGCACTCATAACCAGGGGGCTTGGGAAGTGGAGGGTCAGAGACCTGGATGGAGAAGCCAGAGCCTACTCCAGCAGGAAGGGATCGACCGGAGCCTCGCTGCACTGACATGGACTGTCAGACCTTCAGGAGCTGCTGAGCCTCTGGGATGGTCCAGAGTCTCTGCTGCAGTTTTGGTCCCAGCTGAGCCCCAGCTGAGTCGATCCTGGCCAGAGCCGTTCTAACAGACGCTGACATCCATCCGGCAGGAGCTGTGGGTGCTCAGCCCTTGTCGTCGGTGGGGAGAGCAGCCCTGGGTGGCAGAGAGGACACGCAGGCAGCTTGGGCTCACTGAGTCTGGCAGAGCTGGCCAAGATCAGAGCAGCCCCAGCTTCACCGTCTGGTCCAGCGCCTTTTCTCCTTGGTGTTTGAGGACTCTGGATGAAACCTCAGGGTCAGGGACAGATGGAAATTGGACACTCAGCTTGAGGCCACGCAGCTGGCTTGAAGGCAGCCACCATGGAGGACTGTGGATCCAGTCTTGGGTGTCTTTGATCTCTGTTTCTGGATGTGTTTTACATAACTGGGTTGTGGTTTCCCTCTGGCTTTGAGGGTCTGTGGGTTCTTCATGGTGAAAGTGCCCAGGACACAGTGACCAAAGCTTGGGGTTCGATCCACTGCATGTATCTGTGACCCTTCCCGTGGGATGGAGGTGGCAGAATGGGATGTGTTTCTCCTTAAGGGCTCTTTCCCAGCTGAACCATTTGTAGCATCTCCCTGTCCGCTCTGAAGGAAGGCGTTTACCATCATCTTCAGGTTTGCCAAAAACACACTAAGTGTGACAAGAAGATCCCACGCAATCACCTGGTCTCTCAGCAGCTTTGGGTTTGCTCTCTGCGAGAACACTGGAGAGTGTCTAGGGCTTAAATTCTCCTCCATGAATGACAGACATATCATTTGGACAGGTGACAAGGTGCAGCCCCAAATGCCCAGACTGTTTCTAAGTGTTCTTGATGTCTTTTGCCTCCTGAAGTTCTTGTGTTCCTGCTGAGGAACAGTCACTTCTCTGCGGTGCGGAATCGTTGCTGTAAGAGCGATGCTCACTCATAACCCTCTGTGGGTACAAAGAGATGCTCACTGCCCTCCGCCCCAACTCACTGGGGTTCTAGAATTTGCTGTTTTGGGAATGAGGCCACCGGAACCCCACTCAGCAGACGATGGAAGATGTGACTCTTAATGGGATGCATCTCCTGCCAAACCTGCCTCCCAGAGCCTGCCTGGAGTGCCCTGGGCACAGCGGAGGGGGATCCCTGCTGTGAGCTGGGGGACAAAGGGATGCACTGACCGACTGGACATGGCTTGGAGGAGCCTGCACTCTCCCTCTGGACCCTCTGTGCCAGAGCCGTGCTGGGGCTTTGCCTTCCTCTGACTCTTGGCACTGCTGTCCCACTCCAGGGAAGCCCATCATACCAGAACAGATTATTCTTTCCAAGAGAATCCAGGTCCTCAGCAGTCGGTGGAAGACAAGTCCTGCAAACTGGAGGCATGGCAGCCTGGTGTCTGTCCTCAGATACATCACCTGCTGAAGATGCCACCTCCCTGAGCGGAATAGTTCCATCTGACTCAAGTCATGCTTTCGGCAGCCTCTGCTGCTGGTTGTGGTTCCAGCCCAGTGCCAGGGCAGCTGCTGCCCCACTGTTACTAGTGGGGCTCAGAGCTGGTTTGTGCAGACCTCGGGGCACATATTGGACATGGTTAAGCTCATGTTCGGATCCCCATCAGGAAGGAGGGAGCGTTGAGGTGGCCCTCTCTGCTGCAGGGACGGATTTTTTCTGTGTCCCTGAAACGAGCAACTGGTCAAGGATCTGCATTCCCCACGTGCTCTCCTGGCTGCCTGAATTTTGTTGGGTAGGACAACCTGTCCCAAAGGCTGGGAGCGAGTGTGCAGACAGCAGCGCTGGAGGGAAAGAGAGAACTTCCTGGCAGTGGCAACCATGATGAGAAGTCCCCAGAGGGGTACAAGACAGACTGACATCTCCAATTGCTCCTCCAGGTGTGCCTGATGAGACGACCCCGAAAGTCCTCGAGCCCCAGAACACCACGAGTGATAAAGGGCCTCAAGGTGTGCGACTCTTCAAAATAATAGGCGCAGTAGCAGCCCTGCCTTCCCTCGTGCTTCTGATCCTGGTGTGCGGCGTTGTGATCTGGATGTGGAAGAAGAGAGAAAAGTAAGTCCCTGATTCCCCCACGACTTCCTGCTAGGGCTGCTTGGAGCCATGAGGCGTTTCTGCTCAGGGTGCTGGGCAGCGGTGAAGGAGAGTTTGCCTAAAATGCTCTGCTAAGGTCTCTGCTGCTGTTGGGTGCTTTAATTGGCATCTGAACTCCTGGTCCTCCTTCTCAGAGCCCCCTCTGACCGGAGCCAGGCTTGGCTCACGCTGACCCTGCTTGGACATGAGTGACAGGCGTGGGCAAAGCAAGGTGGGAAAGACCAGGGGCTGAGATTGCCCTGGGAAGCGAGACGTGCACCAGCGCCCGCTCCTGACATGGAACCTGCCCAGAGGAATCCCCCTACGCGGTGGTGCCAGCGGGTGACCATGTCCCCATTGGCCACGCTGTGCTGCCAGCTCCCAGTCCAACTATGCCTGCTCCATGCTGTGGAGGAGACTCACCATCCTCCACCTGCAGCTGAGGCCTCAGCCACTTTTTCTCTCCATAGAGACCTCTCTGCAGCTCCAGAATCTCTGATAGAAATCTGCAGCCACTCCTCAAACACAGAGAGCCGAGGCCCCAGCACCCGTGAGAGCCAGACCCAACTCCTGCAGCCGCTGCAGGAGAAAGAAGCGGTCCCTATAGCTCCCGCCAGACCGTCGGAGCCCCTCAAACCACAGGAAGAACCCAGCAATTGCACGACTGTGACTTATACAGTCCGGATCACCACTGTGTGAGGTGGAAGTGGTGACTTTGTGCAAGATCCCAGATGCCGACACTGACACTGGAAACACAAAGCCTTGGTGTTTCCATTTCTTCTTTCTCTGAAATTCAAGGGAATACTTTCCTTCATGGTCCTCAAAGAGCAAAGGTAATTGATAAAATTTGGCATGATTGGTGATGCCAAAGGAAACCTGGAGAGCTCACACGCTGGGAATGTGCTGCTTGGCCATCTCAAGAGACTGAGTCAAGTTAGAGAGAGGGCCTATGTGAACCTCACAGCTCACGTGAGGTGACCAGGCCTGTCTGCTGCTCTTTGAAACTGGTACTGTTGACTGCAGAGGCACAGAAAGTACATGGGGAATAACCCCAAGTCTCATGACTGTGATAGAGGGAAACATCCCCACTGTGTCCTCTCTCCACTTCCCGCCACTTTGCCAAGAGCAATTCAGAGGCTCCAGGGCCTTTTTTCCTCATTCAGTCACATTCTTTGCTCTTCGTGGACCCAAATCAAAAGGATTTGATTCAATTTCCCTTTAATAAATCACAATCTGTGTTTCTTCACCCTGGGCTCCTGTCCCAGGGGAGACATGAATGTGCTTCAATAAAATGAAGGTCTGGGAACCAAATTGAAGTGGAGTGTGGTTCAATTAAATGGAGTTTTGGGAAGTGAATTGAAGTGAAATGACATCAATTGGTTCATTTTAACTAATTTATTCATTCTTAGACAGCTTGCAAATATTCAATTGTCTGTTACAGTAAAATAACTCTCAGTTCATGGGGAAGGCAAAGACAAACACATAAACTGTGTAACATGCCATTCTGGAAGGGAAATGCAGAGAGAGAGGCTGGATTTCAGTAACGCCTTTGACACCGTCTCCCTCAGCTTTCTCCTGGAGAAGCTGGTGGCCCATGGCTGGGACAGGCGCGCTCTGCACTGGGTGAAAACTGTCCGCATGGCCGAGCCCAGGGAGCTGTGGAGAATGGAGCTCAATCCACTTGGTGGCTGGCCACACGCAGTGTCCCCAGAGCTCTGTCTTGAGGCCAGTCTCGTTCAATAACGTTATCCGCAATCTTGGTGAGGGGATCGAGTGCTCCTTCAGTCAGTTTGGAGGTGACACCAAATTGTTTGGGATGTTGATCTGGTGGAGGGCAAGAAGGCTCTGCAGAGGGATCTGGACAGGCTGGATCTATGACCGAGGCCAACCAGTTCAGGTTCAGCAAGGCCACGTGCTGGGTCCTGCACTTGGGCCTTAACAATGCCTTGGAACGCTCCAGACTTGGGGAAGAGGGCTGGAAAGCTGCCTGTCAGCAAAGGACCTGGCGGTGCTGGTCGACGGCAGCTGAACATGAGCCAGCAATGTGCTTAGGTGGTCAAGAAGGCCAAGAGCATCCTGGCTTGAATCAGCTATGGAGTGGCCAGCAGGAGCAGAGAAGGGCTCACGCATCTGCATTGGGTACTGGTGAGGCCACACCTTCAATCCTGGGTTCAGTTTTGGGTCCCTCACTCCAAGAAAGACGCTGAGGGACTGAAGCACGTCTGGAGAAGGGAACAGAGCTGGGGAAAGGTGAGGAGAACAAGGGTCATGAGGAAGAAGAGCAGGCTGACGAGAACCTCATCACTGTCTGAAGCTCCCTGAAAGCAGATTGTGGTGAAGTTGGTGCTGGTCTCTTCTCCCAAGGAATGAATGATAGAAAAAGAGAGAATGGCCTCAAGTTGTACTGGGAGGGTGGCATGGCTAAGAGTGGACGGTAGGAAACATTTTTCTACTGAAGAAATGTTGAGGCACTGGCAGAGGCTGCCAGGGAAGCTGTTGAGTTTCCATGCCTGGAGTGGTTCAAAAAACATGTGTGGGGGTCACTTCAGGACATAGTTTAGCAGGCACGGTGGAGTTGGGCTGACGGCTGGACTGGACGATCTTAGAGGTCTCTTCCAACCTTAATGATTGTGTGATTCTATTAATTATTCCTACACAACTGCCTTACAAATTCCTATATATTGCCAACAATCCTTTGGAAGTGGGACCCGAAATGGGCGCAATCGCTCGCTCACCAAAGGAAATCTGTCTCAAGGGTGCAGTACCCAGAAGACAGGGCCACCCAGCATGGCTGCATCTCCTCCTCCTCCCACACTACCCGCACGGCCCTGCGGTGTGAGTGCCCCTCTCGTGTCTCCTGTGCCGGGGTGGTGACCAGCAGATGTGCTGGCACGTGGTGGTGATGTGGGGCCAGCGTTGCCATGCAGTAGCCACCCTTCTCCTGCAGGCTGGGGCAGCCGGTGGCCATGGAGCTCATGCACTCTCACTCTAGTAGTTTTCAATCCTTTTCATCCTGTGGCACCCATAACTGCACCATAATGCCACCCCCCGAGGGGAACGGTTCCATCAGATCCGACTGTCCCACTCTCTCTCTACAGAGATGGACAGAGAAGCAGTGCAGAAGGAGGTGGTTTTGGAAGGGAGCAGTGGCTCAGTGCCTGTCCCTGCCAAAGGAGCAGATGTGATGCCGGCCACTGGCACGCCCGGTAATTGCTGTCCCGTGCTCACTCAGTGTCACCCATCAGGGAGGAGGGAGGGCTGAGATGGCCCTCCCTGCTGCAGGGATGGGTTTTATCTGTGTCTCTGAAATGAGCAACTGGTCAAGGATCTGCATTCCCCACCTGCTCTCCTGGCTGCCTGAATTTTGTTGGATGGTACAACCTGTCCCAAAGGCTGGGAGCGAGTCCCCAGGCAGCAGCGCTGGAGGGAAACAGAGAACATCCTGGTCGTGGCAAACGCAATTTGAGCTCTCCGGAGGGGCACAGGATGGACTGACATCCTCAATTGCTCCTCCAGGTGTGCTCAGCGAGACAACCACAAGTGTCAAATGGCCTCAAGATGTGCGACTGTACCTGATGATGGGCGCAGCAGGAGCCCTGCATTCCCTCGTGGTTATGATCCTGGTGTGTGGCATTGTGTTCTGGATGTGGAGAAAGAGAGAAAAGTGAGTTGCTGATTCCCCCACGACTTCCTGCTAGGGCTGCTTGTAGCCAAGAGGTGTTTCTGCTCAGGGTGCTGGGAAGCGGTGAAGGAGAGCTTGGCCAAAATGCTCTGCTGAGGTTTCTGCTGCTGTCAGGTGCTTTAATTGGCATCTGAACTCCTGGTCCTCCTTCTCAGAGCCCCCTCTGACCAGAGCCAGGGTTGGCTCACGCTGACCCTGCCTGGACATGAGTGACAGGTGTGGGCAAAGCCAGGTCAGGACAGGTAAGAGCAGGGGCCGAGATTGCCCTGGAAAGCAAGACATGCACCAGGACATGCTCCTGCCAGAGAACCTGCCCAGAGGAATCCCCCTGCATGGTGGTGCCAGTGTCCCCATCGGCCACGCTGTGCTGGCAGCTCCCAGCCCAGAGTGTGGAACTATGCAGCTTCATGCTGAGGCTTCAGCCACCTTTTCTCTCCGCAGAGCCCTCTCTGCAGGTCCAAGACCCCTGATGGAAACCAGCAGCTGCCCCTCACACCCAGACAGCCAGAGCCCCGGCACCCCCAAGAGCCAACTCCTGCAGCCACTGCAGGAGAATGAAATGGCCCCTGCAGCTCCCCCCAGCCCGCAGGTGCCCCTCATACCTCAGAACCAACCCAGCAACCGCAAGCCTGAGGCTTGTACAATCTGGATCACCTCCGTGTGAGGTGGAAGTAGTAGCTTTGTGCAAATGAAGGGATTGAGGCACAGACTCCTGAACTTGTATTAGCAGAAGACCCCTTATTGCAAAAACAGGCTGCTTTTATACAGCCCTGCTGAATTTCAAAAAACATGGTGTTATCTGATTGGTTACAACCAACTGTCCCTGTGCTCAAACTTCAAAATAACTGGTCAACAGATAACTGATCACTCACTATTCACACACAGTCCCAATTACTGCTTTAAGCATCAGAAGGCTACAATTGTTTATTTTGTTCTTCTACTTTTCATAGGTACTTTCCTGGCAATGTTCCTCTGTTGTCCACTTCTTCAAGGTCCCCCAAGGGCATTCTTTAGCTCCGTCAATTCTATGTGTCCTGCCCATGCAGCAGCTCCGTGGTGGCCAGAGCCAGGGCAGGAGCAGGGCAGCCCCATGCTCCGTGCACCAGCGCCAAGTGAAAAACTCCCCACAATTCCCCCTTTTTGTTTTTCAACTACAGCTTTAGTATTAAAAGCTCTTTCTAACTGCCTCTGTGAGCAATGCATAATACAAAGAACTATTATTAACATTATAAAAACCATTAACAAAAGTATTCCATCTCGTGACATGATTTTTTTAATCCAACCAACAATTCAACATCCAGTATTACTGTCCATATTGTCCAAGTCATTTTCATCTTGAATCCACGTTGTCTTCTCTATATACAGTCTCATCCACTTTTCTGGTACCCAGCATGTTCCTTTATCTATAATGACACAAGTATACCCTCATCCCCACATTATTAACTGAAGTGGTCCTTCCCATTTTCCTTCCTGTGTTTTTACCATTACCTTTGCCTGATTTTTGTGTTCTAACATTCCTGTGGACATGGTTTGCATATGTTTCACAATTGGTGGATTAAACTTTCTCCTGGTAGCAGCAAGAAATTCATTACATATTGTACCTTAGCAATTCGTACCTTTAGCTATTTGATGGTGATTCTCCTAAGTCCCCCTGGTTTTGTTTTTGCAAACAGTTTTTAATTGTTCATTCAACAATCGCTTGTCCCATCGGGGAATGCCGAATGCTGGTAAGATGTTGCACTCCGCATTGTTCAAAAAATTTTTTTGTACTTTGTGAAACATATGCTGGTCCATTATCCATTTTTATCTGGTTTGGGACTCCTAAGGTTGCAAATGCATGTTGAAAATGTGTCTGAACGTGCCGTGAAGTCTCCCCACTCAATGCTGTCATACTGATTGCCAAAGAATAGATATCTATTGACACATGTATGTATTATAATCTCCCAAATTCTGAATGCTTTAATTGGCATCTGAACTCCTGGTCCTCCTTCTTAGAGCCCCCTCTGACCGGAGCCAGGCTTGGCTCACGCTGACCCTGCTTGGACATGAGTGACAGGCGTGGGCAAAGCAAGGTGGGAAAGACCAGGGGCTGAGATTGCCCTGGAAAGCGAGACGTGCACCAGCGCCCGCTCCTGACATGGAACCTGCCCAGAGGAATCCCCCTACGCGGTGGTGCCAGCGGGTGACCATGTCCCCGTTGGCCACGCTGTGCTGCCAGTTCCCAGTCCAACTATGCCTGCTCCATGCTGTGGAGGAGTCTCACCATCCTCCACCTGCAGCTGAGGCCTCAGCCACTTTTTCTCTCCATAGAGCCCTCAGCCACTTTTTCTCTCCATAGAGCCCTCTCTGCAGCTCCAGAAGCCCTGATGGAAACCTGCAGCCACTCCTCATGCACAGGGAGCCGAGGCCCCAGCACCCGTGAGAGCCAGACCCAACTCCTGCAGCCGCTGCAGGGGAAAGAAATGGTCCCTACAGCTCCCGCCAGCCCGTGGGAGCCCCTCAAGCCTCAGGAACAACCCAGCAAACGCAAGACTCGGCCTTATACAGTCTTTCGATCCTTTTCATCCTGTGGTGCCCATAACTGCACTCAGGACTCAAGGTGGAGCTGCAGGAACCTTTTCCCATCCTCCCCTGTCTCCTGGATGTTCTCCATCTCCCTAATGGTGATAGGAGGGTGGGGGGTCCTTTGTCTCCTGTGCCACGGTTGACTGGTGCATCGTTCTCAGGGACTAGAGAGTATGATTCCACCACTCAATCTCCTTCTCATTTTCCCTTACACTCCTCAGCCTGGACACCCCTTCCCAAAGCTCTGCCAACAGGCTGAGCTGCTCCCCTCTTCTGCACAGCCACAGGGAAGCTGGGTGAACCATGTGTAATCCAGCATTGTCTGTGTTAAAGGTATCGATCAGCTACCATGTGCTGTATGTGCTTTATTTTTTTGATGCTTAAAAAATCATAGAATCACTAGGTTGGAAAAGACCTTTGAGATCCTCAACTCCAACTGTACCCATCCACTACTAAGCCATATCCCTGAGCACTTCATCTACCCGTCTTTTAAATGCCACCAGCGATGGGGACTCCACCACCTTCATGGACAGCCTCTGCCAGTGCCCGAGAACCCTTTCGTTGCTGACTAAAGTCACCCCACAGACCGGCCCTTTCCACCTCCAAGGCAAAACGTGACCCGGCTGCTGAGGCTCAGCCCCAGACGCCTGCCCACCCCTTCAGTTCGGCCAAACCAAAGGAGAAGGAGGAAGAGAAGACAAAGGGCAGGCGAGGAGATCTGCTGAGCACTCTTTGGGCTATGAAATCAGTGCTGGATGAAGAACTTTTGGACAGGCCTGAAAAGAGGCAATAGATCAAACTCTGAGACTATAAACAGTGAAAGAGTTCCGAACTTTCATGGGAATGACTGGGGGGTGTCAGCTATGGATCTGTAAGTGTGGACTGCTTTTTAACCCTCGGTATGCACTAACCACTGCCGAACAGAAATACCTTCAATGGAGAACAGAGGCTCTGCAAGCCTTTGAACAGCCGAAGAAAGCCCTGAGGTCGGCCCCGGCCTTAGGACTTATATATATGAGTAAGCCGTTTTTCCTTTTCTTTCATGAGAAGATTTACCCTGGGCCAGGAAATGACTGTGTTAGTGTCTGGAAGCGAGAGATGGGCACTGACTTTCTCCACAAAGCTTCCTAAAATACCAAGCTATAAGGTTGGAACATGATATGAGAGTTGTGGTTACTAACATCATCAACCCAGCTTCTTTTCTCAGTGAAAATACAGGAGAACCAGTGCACCAGGACTGCTTAGAGACCATCGAGGCCAAATACTCGAGCAGTTTGGACCAGAAAGACAGTCCCATGGTAGACGCGGAGAGCTGGTTCACCGATGGAAGCAGCATATCTTTAGTAGTAAAAGACATGCCAGGGCAAAACCATCAAGCATGCAGAGGGACCCTGAGACTGCTGGAAGCAGTCCAGCTCCCTGAGAAAGCTACAAGCATGCACATCAAGGCACACCAGAAAGTGAATTTGGAATTGGAGAGAGGCAATGAGCTGACAGAGAGAGAGGCAAAACTGGCAGCCAAAGGTGAGGTAAAAAGAGAAGGGGCTTTGATCCCTGATGAGGGAATCTCCCTAGAAGGTAAGCCAGAATATACCAAGGAAGATCAGATAAGGGTCATATGGAAGGGTCATATAATAAAGAGGGGTGGGCTCTCACTCCACAAGGGAAACTAATCATTCCCTCTTATTTAATGTGGGCTTTGATAATGGAGGAACCCAGGAAGATACATGGGCAACAGAAGCTCCTGTGTGATCCCAGTGCCTCCTGTCAGCACCCCCAGCCTCGTTTAGGGGCCAGAACCCCCATTTTGGGGCCAGAGCCCCTGTTCCCAGCCCCGGGCCCTGTCCCCCCCTCCCCTCAGCGCCCACAGCTCCCCCCGAGCCCCGCCCTGTGGGGTGAGGAGGGTGGAAGGCAGAGCCGTTGCCTGGCAACAGCGTGGGGGGCGGTGATTGGCCAGCCGAGGGCATGGGGGCGGGGCCAGGCTGTGATTGACGGGTGACAGCAGCCAATGAGAGGGAACCTCCCCTCAGGGCTGGGGGCGGGCAGTGACGGCTCATACCAATCAGAGCGGGATCTGTGTGGGCCGAGCGACAGCCCCGCGGCCAATCACAGCCCAGTGCTGCCCCCACGGCCAATCACAGCCCAGCACTGCCCCCACAGCCAATCACAGCCCAGCGCTGCCCCCGCGGCCAATCACAGCTCAGGGCCCCGGGGGAGGCGGGCACTGCAGCCGCAGCCCCGGAGCCAATCAGAGCCGCCTCCCCACACTCTCAGCCAATCGCGGTGCTGCCCCCGGGATCGGCCCCGCACCCCTCCTTCCCATTCCTGAAGTGCAGGGAATGCCCCACCTGCAGGGGGAGGGGAGGCCAGGGAGGAGCCCAGAGCTGGGAGGGGAACTGCCCTTTGAGGCAGGAAGCCTCGGTTTAGGGTACAGACCCTCATTTATGAATTACAAGCCTCCTTTTGAACTAAAAAGACTCCGTTTAAGGCCCAGAGTGTCATTTTTAATGAACAAAGTCTGATTTTTTATATCTAAGCCTCAGTTTTGGAGACAAAAGCCTCTAAAGGGTACAAAAGCTCATTTTTAGCCCCCAAGTCCTCCTTTTCAGTGAACAAAGCATCGGTTTAGAATGAAGTCCACAATTGTGAGGGCTCAAATCCTCATTGTGAGCCTCTGCGGTCCCATTTTTAAGGTGCAAAGCCTTCCTGTTTGATACCACAGCACTGTTTGATGGTAGAGAACCTGAAGTCAGGGCTCAAAGCCTCAGTTTCCTTCTCAAAGCACCATTTGTAGGACCCAAACCCTCCTTTTGAATCTCCAGTTGGACATGAGTGAGAGGCGTGGGCAAAGCAAGGTGGGAAAGACCAGGGGCTGAGATTGCCCTGGAAAGCGAGACCAAGACATTCTCCTCCCTTGCAGGGTCAAAAGATTCATTTTTAACACTGCACCCATTCCTTTAGTGCCAAAGTCTCCTGTTTTGGACTGAAATTCTCAATTCTAGGGTTCCAACCTCGTTTTTAGCACTCACAGACTTTTGAGGATCCACAGTTATATTTTGTGGGTCTAAACTCTCAATTTTTGTGTCTAAACACCAGCGCCCACTCCTGACAGGGAACCTGCCCAGAGGAATCCCCCTACGCGGTGGTGCCAGCGGGTGACCATGTTCCCACTGGCCACGCTGTGCTGCCATCTCCCAGTCCAACTATGCCTGCTCCATGGAGGCTCCATGCTGTGGAGGAGATGCACCATCCTCCACCTGCAGCTGAGGCCTCAGCCACTTCTTCTCTCCATAGAGCCCTCTCCGCAGCTCCAGAAGCCCTGAAAGAAACCTCCAGACACTCCTCACACACAGAGAGCCGAGGCCCCACCACCCACAAGAGCCACACCAAACTCTTGCAGCAGCTGCAGGAGAAAGAAGCGGTCCTTACAGCTCCCGCCAGCCCGTGGGAGCCCCTCAAGCCTCAGGAACAACCGAGCAAACGCAAGACTCGGCCTTATACAGTCTGGATCTCCTCTGTGTGAGGTGGAAGTGGTGACTTTGTGCAAGATCTGTGACGCCAACACTGACACTGGAAACACAAAGCCTTCTGTTCCATTTCTTCTTTATCTGAAATTTAAGGGAATCCTTTCCTTCGGGGTCCTCAAAGAGCAAAGGTAATTGATAAAATTTGGCATGATTGGCGATGCCAAAGGAAACCTGGAGAGCTCACACGGTGGGAATGTGCTGCTTGGCCACCTCAAGGGACTGAGTCAAGTTAGAGAAGAGGCCTATGTGAACCTCACAGCTCACGTGAGGCGACCAGGCCCGTCTGCTGCTCTTTGAAACTGATACTGTTGACTGCAGAGGCACAGAAAGTACATGGGGAATAACCCCGAGTGTGCTTTGTTCTCATGTTCCACCCTGGGCTTCATTCGCAGGCAGGGGACCCCAAGCTGGACCACCTTTTGGCTTAATGCCAACGTCCTCTTGAGAGAAGAGAAGGAATGGAGTCTTCTTTTCCCACCATTTGTCCCAGGCTTGTTCATAGCTGCAGGTTCTCAGACCGTAGACACCCGCTCCAGCCCCTCATCACCGGGCCCTACAGGGAAAGCTGGAGAGGGACTATTCACAAAGGCTTGTGCTGACAGGACAATGGGCACAAACTGCAAAGGGGCAGATTTAGACTGGACACTACGAAGAATTTCCTCACCATGAGAGCGGTGAGAGCATGAGCCCAGGGAGGTTGTGGCTGCCCCACCCCTGGAGGTGCTCAAGGCCAGACTGGATGGAGCCTTGGGCAGCCTGATTTAGGGGGATGACCCTGCCCGTGGCAGGGGGGTTGGAACTAGATGATCCTTAAGGTCCCTTCCAACCCTAACTATTCTATCATTCAACGATTTACATCCCATGGGAAAAGTGGGAAACAGGGGCACCACGGACTCTGCCCCATAGTTCACCTCGCAGCAGCGCATCCCTGCTTGCGAGCAAATGGGTCCTGAGGTGCAGGGGATGCAGGAGCCACAGCACATGATGCCAAAGGCAGAGCGGCTGCAGCAGCTCCGAGCCCTTCCTGCTGCATATCTGCAGCGTGTCCAGATGTGCCGCTAGAACCTCTGGTTCTGAGTCTCATGGCTACGGCAGAGGGAAACATCCCCACTGTGTCCTGTCTCCAATTCCTGCAGCGTGTCCAGATGTGCCACTAGAATCTCTGATTCTGAGTCTCATGAACTATGACAGAGGGAAACGTCCCCACCGTGCCCTGTCTCCACTTCCCGCAGCTTTGCCATGAGCAATTTAGAGGCTCCAGGGCCTTTTTTCCTCCTTCAGTCTCATTCTTTGCTCTTCGTGGACCCAAATCAAAAGGATTTGATTCAATTTCCCTTTAATAAATCACAATCTATGTTTCTTCACCCTGGGCTCCTGTCCCAGGGGAGACATGAATGTGGTTCAATAAAATGAAGGTCTGGGAACCAAATTGAAGTGGAGTATGGTTCAATAAAATGGAATTTTGGGAAGTGAATTGAAGTGAAATGACACCAATTGGTTCATTTTAACTAATTTATTCATTCTTAGACAGCTTGCAAATATTCAGTTGTCTCTTACAGTAAAATAACTCTCAATTCATGGGGAAGGCAAAGACAAACACATATAAACTGTGTAACGTGCCATTCTGGAAGGGAAATGCAGAGAGAGAGGCTGGACTTCAGTAACGCCTTTGACACCGTCCCCCTCAGCTTTCTCCTGGAGAAGCTGGTGGCCCATGGCTGGGACAAGCGTGCTCTGCACTGGGTGAAAACTGTCTGCATGGCCGAGCCCAGGGAGCTGTGGAGAATGGAGCTCAATCCACTTGGTGGCTGGCCACACGCAGTGTCCCCACAGCTCTGTCTTGAGGCCAGTCTCATTCAATAACGTTATCCGCAATCTTGGTGAGGGGATCGAGTGCTCCTTCAGTCAGTTTGGAGGTGACACCAAATTGTTTGGGATGTTGATCTGGTGGAGGGCAAGAAGGCTCTGCAGAGGGATCTGGACAGGCTGGATCTATGACTGAGGCCAAGCGGTTCAGGTTCAGCAAGGCCACGTGCTGGGTCCTGCACTTGGGCCTCAACAATGCCTTGGAACGCTCCAGACTTGGGGAAGAGGGGCTGGAAAGCTGCCTGTCAGCAAAGGACCTGGCGGTGCTGGTCGACAGCAGCTGAACATGAGCCAGCAACGTGCTTAGGTGGTCAAGAAGGCCAAGAGCATCCTGGCTTGAATCAGCTATGGAGTGGCCAGCAGGAGCAGAGAAGGGCTCATGCATCTGCATTGGGTACTGGTGAGGCCACACCTTCAATCCTGGGTTCAGTTTTGGGTCCCTCACTCCAAGAAAGATGCTGAGGGACTGAAGCACGTCTGGAGAAGGGAACAGAGTTGGGGAAAGGTGAGGAGAACAAGGGTCATGAGGAAGAAGAGCAGGCTGACGAGAACCTCATCACTGTCTGAAGCTCCCTGAAAGCAGATTGTGGTGAAGTTGGTGCTGGTCTCTTCTCCCAAGGAATGAATGATAGAAAAAGAGAGAATGGCCTCAAGTTGTACTGGGAGGGTGGCATGGCTAAGAGTGGACGGTAGGAAACAGTTTTCTACTGAAGAAGTGGTGATTCACTGGCAGAGGCTGCCAGGGAAGCTGTTGAGTTTCCATGCCTGGAGTGGTTAAAAAAACATGTGTGGGGGTCACTTCAGGACATAGTTTAGCAGGCACGGTGGAGTTGGGCTGACGGCTGGACTGGATGATCTTAGAGGTCTCTTCCAACCTTAATGATTGCGTGATTCTATTAATTATTCCTACACAACTGCCTTATGAATTCCTATATATTGCCAACAATCCTTTGGAAGTGGGACCTGAAATGGGCGCAATCGCTCGCTCACCAAAGGAAATCTGTCTCAAGGGTGCAGTACCCAGAAGACAGGGCCACCCAGCATGGCTGCATCTCCTCCTCCTCCTACACTACCCGCACGGCCCTGCGGTGTGAGTGCCCCTCTTGTGTCTCCTGTGCCGGGGTGGTGACCAGCAGATGTGCTGGCACGTGGTGGTGATGTGGGGCCAGCGTTGCCATGCAGTAGCCACCCTTCTCCTGCAGGCTGGGGCAGCCGGTGGCCATGGAGCTCATGCACTCTCACTCTAGTAGTTTTCAATCCTTTTCATCCTGTGGCACCCATAACTGCACCATAATGCCACCCCCCGAGGGGAACGGTTCCATCAGATCCGACTGTCCCACTCTTTCTCTACAGAGATGGACAGAGAAGCAGTGCAGAAGGAGGTGGTTTTGGAAGGGAGCAGTGGCTCAGTGCCTGTCCCTGCCAAAGAAGCAGACGTGATGCCGCCCACTGGCACGCCCGGTAATTGCTGTCCCGTGCTCACCCAGTGTCACCCATCAGGAAGGAGGGAGCGTTGAGGTGGCCCTCCCTGCTGCAGGGATGGATTTTTTCTGTGTCCCTGAAATGAGCAACTGGTCAAGGATCTGTGTTCCCCAACTGCTCTCCTGGCTGCCTGAATTTTGTTGGGTAGGACAACCTGTCCCAAAGGTTGGGAGTGAGTGTGCAGACAGCAGCGCTGGAGGGAAAGAGAGAACGTCCTGGCAGTGGCAAACATGATGTGAGCTCCCCAGAGGGGTACAAGACAGACTGACATCTCCAAGTGCTCCTCCAGGGGTACCTGATGAGATGACCCCGAATGTCCTCAACCCCCAGAACACCACGAGTGATAAAGGGCCTCAAGGTGTGCGACTCTTCATAATAATAGGTGCAGTAGCAGCCCTGCCTTCCCTCGTGCTTCTGATCCTGGTGTGTGGCGTTGAGATCTGGATGTGGAAGAAGAGAGAAAAGTAAGTCCCTGATTCCCCCACGACTTCCTGCTAGGGCTGCTTGGAGCCATGAGGCGTTTCTGCTCAGGGTGCTGGGCAGCGGTGAAGGAGAGCTTGGCCAAAACGCTCTGCTAAGGTCTCTGCTGCTGTCGGGTGCTTTAATTGGCATCTGAACTCCTGGTCCTCCTTCTCGGAGCCCGCTCTGACCGGAGCCAGGCTTGGCTCACGCTGACCCTGCTTGGACATGAGTGACAGGAGTGGGCAAAGCAAGGTGGGAAAGTCCAGGGTCTGAGATTGCCCTGGAAAGCGAGACGTGTACCAGCGCCCGCTCCTGACATGGAACCTGCCCAGAGGAATCCCCCTACGCGGTGGTGCCAGCGGGTGACCATGTCCCCATTGGCCACGCTGTGCTGCCAGCTCCCAGTCCAACTATGCCTGCTCCATGCTGTGGAGGAGACTCACCATCCTCCACCTGCAGCTGAGGCCTCAGCCACTTTTTCTCTCCATAGAGCCCTCTCTGCAGCTCCAGAAGCCCTGATGGAAACCTGCAGCCACTCCTCATGCACAGGGAGCCGAGGCCCCAGCACCCGTGAGAGCCAGACCCAACTCCTGCAGCCGCTGCAGGGGAAAGAAATGGTCCCTACAGCTCCCGCCAGCCCGTGGGAGCCCCTCAAGCCTCAGGAACAACCCAGCAAACGCAAGACTCGGCCTTATACAGTCTTTCGATCCTTTTCATCCTGTGGTGCCCATAACTGCACTCAGGACTCAAGGTGGAGCTGCAGGAACTATATATTGCCAACAATCCTTTGGAAGTGGGACCTGAAATGGGCGCAATCGCTCGCTCACCAAAGGAAATCTGTCTCAAGGGTGCAGTACCCAGAAGACAGGGCCACCCAGCATGGCTGCATCTCCTCCTCCTCCCACACCACCCGCAAGGCCCTGCGGCGTGGGGGCCCCTCTTGTGTCTCCTGTGCCAGGGCGGTGACCAGCGGATGTGCCAGTACATGGTGATGATGCGGGGCCAGTGCTGCCATGCAGTAGCCACCCTTCTCCTGCGGGCTGGGCAGCTGTTGGCCATGGAGCTCATGCACTCTCGCTCTAGTAGTTTTCAATCCTTTTCATCCTGTGGTGCCCATAACTGCACTCAGGACTCAAGGGGAAGCTGCAGGAACCTTTTCCCATCCTCCCCTGTCTCCTGGGTCTTCTCCATCTCCCTAATGGTGATAGGAGGGTGGGGAGTCCTTTGTCTCCTGTGCCACGGTTGACTGGTGCATCGTTCTCAGGGACTACAGAGTATGATTCCATCAGTCAATCTCCTTCTCATTTTCCCTTACACTCCTCAGCCTGGACACCCCTTCCCAAAGCTCTGCCAACAGGCTGAGCTGCTCCCCTCTTCTGCACAGCCACAGGGAAGCTGGGCGAACCATGTGTAATCCAGCATTGTCTGTGTTAAAGGTTTTGGTCTGTTGCCATGTGCTGTATGTGCTTTATTTTTTTGATGCTTAAAAAAATCATAGAATCACCAGGTTGGAAAAGACCTTTGAGATCCTCAACTCCAACTGTACCCATCCACTACTAAGCCATATCCCTGAGCATTTCATCTACGCGTCTTTTAGACACCAAGAGGGATGGGGGCTCCACCACCTCCATGGACAGCCTCTGCCAGTGCCCGAGAACCCTTTCGTTGCTGACTAAAGTCACCCCACAGACCGGCCCTTTCCATCTCCAAGGCAAAACGTGACCCGGCTGCTGAGGCTCAGCCCCAGATGCCTGCCCACCCCTTCAGTTCGGCCAAACCAAAGGAGAAGGAGGAAGAGAAAACAAAGGGCAGGCGAGGAGATCTGCTGAGCACTCTTTGGGCTATGAAATCAGTGCTGGATGAAGAACTTTTGGACAGGCCTGAAAAGAGGCAATAGATCAAACTCTGAGACTATAAACAGTGAAAGAGTTCCAAACTTTCATGGGGATGACTGGGGGGTGTCAGCTATGGATCTGTAAGTGTGGACTGCTTTTTAACCCTCGGTATGCACTAACCACTGCCGAACAGAAATACCTTCAATGGAGAACAGAGGCTCTGCAAGCCTTTGAACAGCCGAAGAAAGCCCTGAGGTCGGCCCCGGCCTTAGGACTTCAATCTATGAGTAAGCCATTTTTCCTTTTCTCTCCTGAGAAGCAAGGGATTACCCTAGGGCCTGGCTGTTTACGAGCAGTTGCAGCTGTCGTGCTAAACATCCAGGAGGCACGAAGATTTACCCTGGGCCAGAAAATGACTGTGTTAGTGTCTGGAAGCGAGAGATGGGCACTGACTTTCTCCACAAAGCTTCCTAAAATACCAAGCTATAAGGTTGGAACATGATATGGGAGTTGTGGTTACTGACATCATCAACCCAGCTTCTTTTCTCAGTGAAAATAGAGGAGAACCAGTGCACCAGGACTGCTTAGAGACCATCGAGGCCACATACTCGAGCAGTTTGGACCAGAAAGACAGTCTCATGGTAGACGTGGAGAGCTGGTTCACCGATGGAAGCAGCTACGTCTTAAGCAGTAAAAGACATGCCAGGGCAAAACCATCAAGCATGCAGAGGGATCCTGAGACTGCTGGAAGCAGTCCAGCTGCAAGCTGAGAAAGCTACAAGCATGCCAAGGAAGATCAGATAAGGGTCATATCATGGAAGGGTCATCTAATAAAGAGGGGTGGGCTCTCACTGCACGAGGGAAACTAATCATTCCCTCTTATTTAATATGGGCTTTGATAATGGAGGAACACAGGAAGATACATGGGCGGCAGAAGTTCCTGTGCGATCCCAGCGCCTCCTGTCAGCACCCCCAGCCCTGTTTTGGGGCCAGAACCCCCATTTTGGGGCCAGAGCCCCTGTTCCCAGCCCCGGGCCCTGTCCCCCCCTCCCCTCAGCACCCACAGCTCCCCCCGAGCCCCGCCCTGTGGGGTGAGGAGGGTGGAAGGCAGAGCCGTTGCCTGCCAACAGCGTGGGGGGCGGTGATTGGCCAGCCGAGGGCATGGGGGCGGGGCCAGGCTGTGATTGACGGGTGACAGCAGCCAATGAGAGGGAACCTCCCCTCAGGGCTGGGGGCGGGCAGTGACGGCTCATACCAATCAGAGCGGGATCTGTGTGGGCCGAGCGACAGCCCTGCAGCCAATCACAGCCCAGCGCTGCCCCCTCGGCCAATCACAGCCCAGCGCTGCCCCCACAGCCAATCACAGCCCAGCGCTGCCCCCACGGCCAATCACAGCCCAGTGCTGCCCCCATGGCCAATCACAGCCCAGCGCTGCCCCCACGGCCAATCACAGCCCAGTGCTGCCCCCACAGCCAATCACAGCCCAGCACTGCCCCCACGGCCAATCACAGCCCAGCACTGCCCCCACAGCCAATCACAGCCCAGCACTGCCCCCACAGCCAATCACAGCCCAGTGCTGCCCCCACGGCCAATCACAGCCCAGCGCTGCCCCCACAGCCAATCACAGCCCAGTGCTGCCCCCACAGCCAATCACAGCTCAGGGCCCCGGGGGCACGCGGGCGCTGCAGCCGCATCCCCGGAGCCAATCAGAGCCGCCTCCCCACACTCTCAGCCAATCGTGGTGCTGCCCCCGGGATCGGCCCCGCACCCTCCACCCCCCCTTCCCATTCCCGCAGCGCAGGGAATGCCCCACCTGCAGGGGGAGGGGAGGCCCGGGGAGAGCCCAGAGCTGGGAGGGAACCGCCCTTTGCGGCACAAAGCCTCATTTTAGGGTACAGACTCTCATTTATAAATTACAAGCCTCCTTTTGAACTAAAAAGACTCATTTTAAGGCCCAGAGCATCATTTTAAATGAATAAAGTCTGATTTATTATATCCACAGCCTCAGATTTGGAGACAAAAGCCTCTAAATGGTTCAAATGCTCATTTTTAGCCCCCAAGTCCTCCTTTTCAGTGAACAAAGTGTCATTTTAGAATGAAGTCCACAACTGTGAGGGCTCAAATCCTCATTTTGAGCCTCTGCGGTCCCATTTTTAGGGTGCAAAGCCTTCCTGTTTGCTACCACAGCACTGTTTTAAGGCAGAGAACCTGAAGTCAGGGCTCAAAGCCTCAGTTTCCTTCTCAAAGCACCATTTGTATATCCCAAACCCTCTTTTTCAATCTCCAGACTCTCAAGTAGTGGATCCAACCCGCTCTTTTACAGCTTAATAACTCCATTGGAGCACCCACAGCTCCATATTCGGGACCAGAGCTTCATTTCTCGGGGACATCAAGGAACAAAGAGGTTCCCGTCCCTTACAGGGTCAAAAGATTTATTTGTAAAATCGTACCCCTCCCTTTAGTGCCCAAAGTCCACCGTTTTGCACTGAAATCCAATTCTAGGGTTCCAACCTTGTTTTTAGTACCCATAGACTTTTGAGGATCTACAGTTGTGTTTTGCAGGTCAAAACTCTCAATTTTTGTGCTTAGAAACTAATTTTAAGAGCCTCATTTTTAAGGCCCAAAATCTGATTTTGAGTTTCCAGCATCTCAGCTTTAGAGACCAAACCCTTATTTATAGGTTCCAAAGGCTCATTTTTATCTTCCAAAGCCTGTTTCAGGGAACAAAGCCTCAGGTTTAGAATTATCAACAATTTTGATGGCCCAAATCCTCATTCAGCGCCTCTCAGGGTGTTGCTGCCCATGGCAGGGGGGTGGGACCAGTTGGATGGTTGAGGTCCCTTCACCCCCAAACCATGGTTCGGTCCATGGCCTCTGTGATGTCATCCTCTGTGATGCTGCCCTGTGTCCTCGGGGACCGCTCTGCTGTCCAGGGCGAGCACACTCCAGATTCACTCTCCAGGAGGATCTGGAGGAGGCAGGTGGTCTCTTTGCTGGGAGCTGCCTGCACCTTGCTCTGTGTGTGAGAAACAAAGCAGCTGCGATTCAGCCGTCGCAGTGCCCGGTGCCGGTTCCGCTGGAGAGGAAACTCTGCTCTACGTCCAGGGTAGGTCAGTTGTGTCCATACCTGTTTCTGCACAATCATTGCTCGGAGTTTAATCTCCATGGCAGGGTCTCCAGTTCTTGAGGGTTCTCTCAGCTCCTGCTCTGGTGTCTCCTAGGAGCTGGAGCCTGTCTTCCTGATTATTTTCCATATAGGACATGTTCCCAGCCCAGGGGGTCCCGTTTTGGTTTAACTGTGACAGCCTTGCCCTGTGCTGCTTCACCCTGATTGCATTTGTTTCCCGAGTGCTGCATCGCTGACTCCAGGCTGTGTAGGGAGGAATTCTAGGTTGGCTGCTGAAGCTCCGTTCCTTGTTTGCTTTGTGATCTTTCAGCACAGTCCTTAATTCTAGCCTGGATTTCCCCTGCTTTTTGGGTTTGGCAGTGTAACCTCTCCAGTCGGGAGGTGGAGGAGGCAGGGACCGGCAGCACAGTCAGGTCTGTCCCTGCAGAGCACAAGGACTCAGACACTTGGGAGTTGTCCTGATCTCTCTTGTGGTGGAGCCTTGAAGCAGACGGTCCCCAGAATGGACCTTCCTGGTTGTAGAGAGCCCTGAACATCTAAAGTAAGTGCTTGCCGAACCCTTGTCTCACGTGTTGAGAAGGAATACTCTGGCTTCCCTGGGAACCTCGTGCTGCGAGCATGCCTGACCTTAGAAGGATGTGTCCACTGAGGGCTGTTTGTCCTGTCTGGAGAAACAGGGTGGCTTCAAGCTGTGCTGGGAACCTGACATGAACAAGGAGATGAAGCTGACTTTCCTTGGTGTTTTGTTTGTTCATTTCTTTTGAAGATAGGCAAGTGTGTGCATTCCTTCTTGTCCTCATCTCCCTGGTCTTTGCCAGGAGTTTTCCATCAATGTCATTAAGGATACAGACTGGGAGATCTGCCCGACCCCTGCCCTCCCCTTAGTGTCTCAATCCCATTCTGACCCACTGCCAGGACACTTCATCAAGCTGGGAAAGTCTCCAGTCCGAGCTGCAGCTCTCCAGCCATGTCTTGATCTCAGGTGGGACCCTTAGACTGGATTCCAGCTGTGCCAGAAGGCAGAGGAATTGCCTGGTGGCACAGGGTGAGCACCTACAGGGTGTGAGCTCTGCCCTGGCTCAGCTCTGGGTTTGGTGTGGGGCTGCACAGGGCCCTGCGTGCTGGGAAACGGCCCTGGAGCATCCAGCGCTCCACACTGGGTCTGGAATTTCTAAGCTGATCCTCTCTGGTTCAGAAGTGTTCTGTCTGCTGGTCTCCAGGACAGTCCTGTCCATCTGTGGGAGGTCTTGCTGCTGCCTTCCTGCACCACAGCATGGTGCGGGACAACTCTTGGTGCAGTTGGTACAGCTGAATGGGGCAGTAGAGAAGAATGGGGCTCTGCTCCACCATAATCTGCTGGGAGGGGAAGGGAGGGAAATTTTTTTAAGTGTGAAGGTGAGGTAAGAGTGATGAGGCCCCTGATAACAATGTCCAGGTATCCCTGGTCTCAGGTGAGGCTCCTGCTGCGTGTCATGCTGGTGGGGCAGAGACTGGGGTATAAACAGCATCTGGAAAACAAGCCTGTTCGTGCTGACAGAAATACCTGAGGGCATTGATGGAAAATTAGACTTCCCATTCCCTTCCCTGTGAGCATTTAACCATGGTTTCTCTTTCTCCTTCTAGGGAAACACTGAGGTTCTGCAGCATGGCTTTACGCTTCCGTGATGTTCTGTTCTATGCCGTTCCTGGAGCGGTGGGACTTCTTGGGTGCTGGTGGATCTACTCCCGTATGAAGAAAAAAGCACAAAGCCCTAAGGAAGGGCAGGAGGAGAAAGTGCCCGAGAAAGATCCTCATAGTGTGCCCATCTCGGCGAAGGAGGAATGCCGAGAGAATGAAACCTCGGCCTCTGTGCTTCCAGCAGGGGCAACAATGTCCGATACCTCCCCAGAGAAGTGGGAAGCCTGGGAGAAGGAGCTGATGGAGAAGGAGGCCAGGCTGGCTCAGCGAGAGCAGCAGCTCCAGAGATGGTGGCAGGATCTGGAGCGCGAGCGCAAGGAGCTGGAGCTGGAGAAGGCCTCCCTCCAACTCAAAGGCCAGAGCCAGGTAAATGCTGCCAGAGTTCACCTTGCTGGGGAAGGCGTGCCCTCAGGGAACTCGTGGGCCATCTGCACACCAGCAGAGATTGACAGATGCCAGCCCAGACTCAGACAGGCAGGGTCTGGTATTTCTGGCTCTTTCCTTGCCCAGGAAGTGTAGGACTGTGTTTTTGGCTCCTCCAGCACTGTCAGGAGGGGTTTCCAATAGCTCAAATTCTGCCCACTTCTTTGTGCTGTGTGCTGGCAGACAGCAGAGCAGAGGGAGCTGGTGTGCAGAGCACATTCCGTGGCCAGTCCCCCAGTCCCAGGAGGTCGATGTTGCCTTTGCCACTGGCCTTCACCCCATGGGTGCTCAGCTCTGGGGAGTGATTGGGCGGATGGGACATCCTTCTCGGAAGAAGATAGTGCTTAGTGGATTATCAGCACCTCCAGCTGCCATGAAAGCCACTTGTGAGGCTGAGAAATGCTGGGGAATGCTGTTTCTACACTGACATCCAGCTCCAAAACTGTTCTCAAGATCTGCCCAAGAGAAGGGTGTTGTCCACAGCCAGAAGGAGCAGCGCCCACACTGACCTTGCTAAGTGCATCTCTCAGCCAGCCGGGGTTCATGCTTTCACGCCTGTGCCCCAGTCTGGCTGAGGAGAGCAAGCGTCCCTTGGCAAAACGCGGGCTGAGTGAGATCCTCGAGGCTGTTGTCAATGGCTTGTTTGCATCTCACTCGTTCTGAATGGAATTGGCTCAGAGCTGGAGAAAAATTACTTGTCAGCTGTTGGATTGTGGCATGGAAATGCTTGTGGTGCCTGAGCAGAGGAATTGTGGAGCTCAGCAGTGAGTCCTGGGAAGCAAATCCTCAGGGCAGGGCTTCCTCCCTCCCAGCCCGGCTCCTGATCAGGCCAGGAGTTTCCTGAGCACCCAGCAAAGCTGTTGCAGCATTGAACAGATGCCGACATGTGAGGGACATGGATACTGTGGGAGAGGCTGAGTCGTGAAATAATGAGGGGAACTGGATGATGAGGACAAGGAGGCTCATTTTCAAGACGGGAATCCTTCTGGCATTGCAGAGCTGTTCACATAGAGTTGAGTGAGGCGTTGACGGATGTTGGTTTGCTCTTCCCATTGAATGCATGGGCTCAATCACATCCTGAGATCAGGAAACAAAAAGTCAGGAAAGATGTGTTTGCTCTCACCTTCTGTTTGGGAAGGTTTCCTGTAGCACGTGCAAGCTCCAGTGCTGAGTGCTGGCATTCCCCTTCTGGAGAGGCTCGCTTCTCCTTGGATTTCTACCACCGTCCCTGTGCATGAACGCTACAGGAGGAGCCTTGATCTGGAGAGATTAGAGAATATTTGCCCTTGTCTCTTCCTGTGCCTGTATTCTTTGTCACAGCTGAGAGGGCTTCTCCCTTTGCTTTGCCTGGATGGGGACCGCTCTTGAGCCGCTGAGCGGGCTGGATGTTCGCCAGAACAACCTCTGTCTGTGAACAGTCTGGGACACCTTTCCTCCCCAGGGTCTCTTCTGGCCTCTTCCATGACCGAGGAAACAACTTTTCTTTTCCTTTACAGATTCCCAATCCACTGAAGAAACTCACAAGAGTCCTCACCCAGTCTGGGGCCACTGAGTCCTCCAAGGAGAAGAGCCCTGCTCGTCCTCAGCAAGGGCACGTAGATTCAGAACCGTCTGTCTCCCCAAAACGGAACACTCTCCTAATGACCCTGAAAGAGAAAAGCCCTTTCCGTTCCCCTGACACAACCAAGCCGAAGGACCAGGCTGCTGAGGAAGAGCCCAGATGCGAGAACGCTCCTTCAGTTCAGCCAAAACCGAAGAGAAGGAGTAGGAGAGGGAAACGAAAGGAGGACTGTTAAGTCCCTTTCAGAAATACTACAAGTTTCTTAAATTCCAATGGGATCGAGTTTGGATGAAATGACACCAGCGATCCTTTTCCACAACTGCTTTCATTTGACGTGTGCATTGTCTCAGGCCATGGCTGAGGCTGTTTGGAAATAGGTGTTCATTTGTTTGTAGGAAGAAATAAAGAATCTTAGAATCATAGAATGTCCTGAGTGTGAAGGGACCTCCTCCTGATATCCAAACTAAACCTCCCCTGGCGCATCTTCCTGATGTTCGCTTGTGTGGACAAGGTGTCATGTGGCCAGGTGTGTCTCAAGAACTCATAATCCCGTAGGAAGGCAATGGCCTTGAAGGGGGCTGTGAGGTCACTTGTGCCTCTGGAGGGGACAGGCCAGCAGCAGGAACACGTCTGGGAAAGAGACTGTGATGTTACCACTTTCTGAATCAGCTGATAGGTCAGATCTTGGTTGGGATTTGTGCTTTGAAGCTCACATCTGGCACTGTCTGTGACAGGCCAGCAGAAGGCACCTGCTTGGCTCATTGGCTATGAGATCTTGTAGAAAGGTCAGGTCATAGAATGGTGGGGTCATAGAAGACTTGGGTCATAAAAGATCTGGGACATAAAAGAATCATATAATAGCGGGAGGATAGATGGATAGTCAGATCCTAGGAGAGTCACGGCATGGAAAATCATAGAAGACTTGGCTCAGAGAAAGGTTGTGGAAGATCTGGGTAGTAGAGAAATTGGGTCTCAGAAGGGTAATGGATGAGTCAGGTTATACGAGGGTCAGGTTATAGAAGGGTCACAGAACAGTCAGGTGATAGAAGTTTCAAGTCACAGAAAGGGGTGGTCACCGAGTGTGACAGAAGTGTCAGGTCATTGAAGAGCCGTAGAAGAGTTAGGTCATAGTAGAGTCAGGTCACAGAAGGGTCCAAGAAGAGTCATACAAGAGTGGGGCCATAGAAGAGTTAGGTCATAGAGGAGCTGCGTCTTTGAAGAGTAATAGAAGAGTTGAGTCATGGAAGGGTCAGGTCACCAATGTGTAGGGTTCATAGAAGAGTCATAGAATAGTTGGGTCATTGAAGGGTCGCATTACAGAGGGACTGAAGAAGACTCAGAGTATAGAATTTTTATAGAAGAGTTGACAGATAGAACAGTAGGGTCAAAAGTGTCGTGTCATAACAGAGTAATAGAAAAATGAGGTGACTGAAGAGCAGTGCCATAGAAAACATTTCATGGAAGGGTCATAGAGACGTTTGGTCATACAAGGGTCAGGTCACAGAAGGCTGATAGAATGGTCAGCTGATAAAAGTGTTGGGTCAGAGAAGAGCTGGGTTGTAGTAGAGTTAGTTGATAGAAGTGTCAGGTCACAGAATGGTCACAGAAAAGTCGAATCATAAAAGAGCTGAGTCATAGAAGAACAGGATCATAGAACAGTTGGATCACAGAATAATAGGAGGGTCATAGAAGAATCGGGTGAAAGAAGATTAGGCTCAAAGGAGAGTGATAGAAGAGGTGGGTCACGCAAGAGTCAGATCATAGTAGAGTCACAGAAGAGTTGAGTCATTCAAGACTTGGGTCTTAGAAGAGTCAGGACACAGATGCATGATAGGAGAGTCAGGTGACAGAATATTCATGGAAGAGTCTGGTCATACAATAGTGAGGACATAGAAGGGCCCAAACTTAGAAGGTTGGATCATAAAAGTGGCCTTGTGGGATGCACAGAGAGGGAACCAAGACAGGCAGCCAGGCCAGTCTAGACATCCTCCCCTGGGGAAAAGGATGTCCTGGAGAACAGCAAGTGCTCTGCAGCCTGCCACAGCCTTGCACACCAAAACTCTTCCACTGTACACTGGTGTTTTGATCTCTGAGTCATTTCCTTGGTCATGTTCTCAAAAGAAACTTCAGAAAAAGTCCTGAGCCTTCAGGTGCTGCCCTGAGGAGATTCCCTCTCTTTACAGGAAGTCTGTTCTGGAGGCAGCTCTGTCGCACAATTGCCCACTGCCTGTCCCTGCCTGCGGGCACAGCACTGCCACGCGGCACCGCTGTGACCAAGCTCAGGGCCCTCAGGCCTTACAGCAAGGCAAGGGATGAGAAGGAAGGTGTGGAAGTGGACAAAGAACAGCTCTGGGAGATCAAGCGCTGGTGCCTGGCAGTGCTGCTGTGCTGGAACTCTTTTCCTCTCCACCCATGTCCACAGGAACTGTCGCTGCAGCTCCAAAAAGACCTTGAATGAAAGGTGCGCACAACGCCCCCCCCCCCCCATTTTGTTCAAACACATAGGGAGCACAGGTCCTTATCTGCTCAGCCACTCTGTCAGAAAATACAAGCAGACAGTGAATGAGAAAGAGGATGAGAACATTATTATAATTCAAAAATACGACCAAAACCCAACAGTACAGAAGTCAGGGTGGACCTGCAGTGAGTTACATTAGATATGCTATGCAGAACCTCGGCAGTTTATTGTTTGATAGAACCACCAAGTTATCAGTTTCCACACTGCACCCTTGAGCTGCTGATTCCTCAAGCTGTAGATGAGGGGGTTCAATGCTGGAGGAACCACCGAGTACAGAATTGACACCACAAGACCCAATGATGGGGAGGAGATGGAGGGGGGCATCAAGTAGGCAATCATAGCAGTGCTGATAAACAAGGAGACCACAGCCAGGTGAGGGAGGCACATGGAGAAGGCTTTGTGCCGTCCCTGCTCAGAGGGGATCCTCAGCACAGCCCTGAAGATCTGCACATAGGACACCACAATGAAAACAAAACAGCCAAAAGCTAAACAGGCACTAACTCCAAGAAGCCAAACTTCCCTAAGGTAGGAGTGTGAGCAGGAGAGCTTGAGGATCTGGGGGATTTCACAGAAGAACTGGTCCACAGCATTGCCCTTGCAGAGGGGCAGGGAAAATGTATTGGCTGTGTGCAGCAGAACATAGAGAAAAACAATGCCCCAGGCAGCTGCTGCCATGTGGACACAAGCTCTGCTGCCCAGGAGGGTCCCGTAGTGCAGGGGTTTGCAGATGGCAACGTAGCGGTCGTAGGACATGACCGTCAGAAGAGAATATTCTGCTGAAATAAAAAAAACAAACAGGAAGACCTGACATGCACATCCTATGTAGGAAATGGCCCTGGTGTCCCAGAGAGAATTGGCCATGGCTTTGGGGAGAGTTGTGGAGATGGATCCCAGGTCAAGAATAGAGAGGTTCAGGAGGAAGAAGTACATGGGAGTGTGGAGGTGGTGGTCACAGGCGATGGTAGTGATGATGAGGCCATTGCCCAGGAGGGCAGCCACGTAGATGCTCAGGAAGAGCCAGAAGTGCAAGAGCTGCAGCTCCCGTGTGTCTGTGAATGCCAGGAGGAGGAACTGGGTGATGGAGCTGCTGTTGGACATCTGCTGCCTCTGGATGTGAAGTACAGAACTTGAAGAAAAAGACAGTAACAAGTCAGGGGAGATGTCTCTGAGTAACAACAAAGCCATTTCTCACAATGCACACTCTCCACTACTTTTCCTTTCCAAGATCACTATTCAGCTCCGTGTCTGGAGCTCTGCATAGTACGGGCTGAAAGCACCTGGAAGAGCAGGGCCTCCGCCTGCTGGCAGCGAGGAGCCAGCCCTGCTCTGCTGCAGAAGGGTCATGGGGAGGGTGTGGGCAGCCCTGATGTTCTAATTTTCCAGTTAAAACTGCTCCTAATGCAAAAGAGCTTCCCAGCACCTGTAATCCCAGCGCTAAGAAACCACAGCCTCCAACATGTTTGAGAGGGAGAGGTTCTTCTACAATTCTCTCCCATCTCAGCTGGAGATTTTCGTGGATGTCAGAAACCCTCAGTAATTCTGTTGCATCCAGGGACAACAAAGCAATTCCTGCGAGGCGAGAGCATTGCCTTTGTCTCAGTGCAGAGGGAACTGGTCATATAGGTAACACCAAGATGTGACAGGACAGGTTTGCATCCTAGAGGGAAGCTCACAGCTTGGAAGGACTCCTCAAGCTGAGACAAGTGTCTGTGTGACAGTATTTGATGAAGGGAGATTCAGCTCCTTCCTCAGCCCCACTGCCCACATTGCCCACAGCCTCACAGCTCAGAGCAAAGCTGGGACAGGGGTTCCCATGGACACAACTGCAGGAAAGGAGCCACCAGGTCAGTGGGTGACTCTTCAGCTGTGACTCCCATCCCCAGAGAGCCTGACAGCGAGAATGAGCGAACAACAGCAAAAACAAAGACAAGGGTAGAAACAGGGTGAAACAGAGTGAGGGTCTGGCTGTGAGAGGCCAGGGCAGAGGCAGCCGGGCACACAGACAGCGTTCCCCTTCCCCAGCTGTGCTCGCCCCCTCCCAGACACCAACCTTGCCGGGCAGTTGCTCTCAGCCCCTGAGCTCTGGAGAGGGCACTGGAGCTGTGGCTGCAGAGGAGGGGGTTCAGCCCTGAAGCCCAGAGCCCTGAGGGCAGAGGCTTTGCTGGGTGGGAGAGGAGGCAAGGGGGCTCGCTCAGAGGAAGGGGCTGCACTGGAGGGGATCACACAGAGCTTTGTGAACTCTCCTTCCTGCAATAGCACTGTTTTAAATTCTGTGATCCTGTCACTTTTTCCTGGAGATTTTCCTCACTGGAGGTGTTTCCCTGTCCCATGCCTTCTCCCTGTCAGTGTTCATAGACCTCATCTGACCCTCTCTGCACTCCCCCTGACCCTACACAAACCTGCCTGTTTGCTGAGTAAAGCCGGGCACAGATTATTGTTTATACGCAGAAAAGGGCAGTACACACTAAGCATGAATGGTTCAGCAGAGGCGGTGCTGGTGCTGTCCATGGGCAGAGGAGCAGTTGGAGATACTTTAAGAGGCTCCTATCAGACCTACTAACAACTCAAGGACACAGCTCAAGAGTCTCAGTGATTTATTAAAGCTGGAGAAACCCTTGTTCCATTTCTTGCCTGACATTCCCCAAGTGTAGGATACTCAAAAGGCAAACTCGGGATAGTTCCTTATCTTTAATGTAATCCCTATCCTCATCTTCCCTTACTAATGGCTTCTTAGAAATATCCTGGAGTGATTTGGAGCTGTGAGCAGCCCTGACTCACACAGCACCTTCTTGAAATCAGAAAGACCCTCTCCTGACAGGAGGTGCTTCTTCCATCCACAGCTTCTCTCTGTCCCACCATGAGGAGCTCCCTGGGCAGGCTGAGCACTGACCCTGGTCTCTCTCACTAAACAGTAAGAGCCCTCCTGACAGATCCCACACGTTGTGGCTGTGCTGGCTTTAGGAGATCCCTCCAGCAACCGCACCTGCATTGTCCTGCACCCAGAGACTCACCTTGAGAAAGTCTGGGAAGATTTTTCTCCTAACGAAGCCTCTTCATTCTTCCCACCCCACCCTGCTTTTCCCCTCTCTCTGCCTCCCTCCTCTCCCCTCGCTGCCTGCAGGCAGTGCCCTCAGCCCTGCTGGGCTCTGCAGAGGAGCTGCTCCTGCCCAGAGATGGCTCTTTGTAGCACTGCCCCCTTTCCATGAGCTCCCTCCATGCCAGGAGCCCATCCCAGCTCAGCAGCAGAGGAGCAGCCCAAGGCAGCCCTTTCTCTGCCCCCTCTGGGCTCCCTCGAGGTGTCCCTGGGGCTCCAGGGGAACCTGCTGAGAAACAGATCGAAGCCATCCCTGATGTTCCCTCCCTCAGCTGGCAGAGACACTTCTGTCCTGCAGTGTCATTTCTTCTGTTAGAAAAATAGTTGATGAGGAGAATCACTTTATTTTCTCCCACAATTAGACAGGACACCAGGAAGGACACAGGGAACGGTCTCATTTCTCCAGTCTAGGAGGATCTGTTCCATGGAGGCATTTCATCCTGGGTCTTTAGATCTGGGGCTGGAAAGACACTCAGGTCTCTTCTGTCCCAGCCATGTCTCTGCTCTAAGCAAAGCCTTTGCACACATGGGGTCTTGGATGTTTGCTCCCAGGTTTGCTGATGGCAGAGATGAGCTTGCCTGGTGCCACAGCTGCAGGGCTTCAGCCCCAATGGGCAGCAATGCCCTCAGCCAGGGGCACAGGCAGGAGGAGCTGGAGCCGTTCCTGTGGCAGACAGAGCTGTGCCATGGTCACAGAGCTCAGCACAGCTTGTCTTTGAGGACAGCATCCTCCAAGATCAGCAAAGGTCCAGACAGAAACTCCATCTCAACTTGAAAGGCCTTTCTAGAGTGTTGGCTACTTCAGGAACACTTAAAGAAGAAACAAAGACCCTGTGTAGGCACTGCTGCATTTACATCACTGCTACATTTACGTCGCTGCCCCTTCATCTCAGGGTGGGACTCTAGAGGAGATCAACCAGAGGTGGGTGGGAATGAAGTCATGGATCACTTGAGCAAACATAATCATTCAAAGTCTGTGGGACAGGAGGGGAAGCATCCCTGGGAGCTGAATGAGCAGGACAATGTCAAAAAGGCCACTCTCTGTTATCCTGCAAGGGTCACGGTGACCCAGACCTTGTTCACTCGGATCTTATTTCTGGATGTCTGAAAGGGAAGGGGACTGGATCTCCCTTGTGCAGATTCTCTGACCAAACTGTTCTATGAGGAAACCCTACTATTAACGAACCCTTCTCTGACCTGACACTTCTGTCAGCCTTCTATGAGCCGACTCTTCTAGGAACCAACCCTACTATTAACAAGCCAATGCTTATATGGTGCTTCTATGACTATTATGACACGAGACTTCTGAGTCCTCACTCTTCTATGACCTGAATCTTCCATGAAACTTTATGACCAGACTCTTCTATAAGCGATTCTTCTATGTCCCTTTTACGGTTCAAATTTTCTAAGAGCCTATTACGACCCAATACTTCTATAAACCTTCTACGACCCAATTCTTCTATTAACTGACTCTTATCACCACACTCTTCTATGACTCCTCCATGACCCGCATCTTCTGTGACCTCAGTCTTCTATGACCTGACACATCTAAAACATAAGCGTTCTATGTACTGAGTGTTCTATGGCCCAATTCTTCTCTGACCCTTCTGTGACCCTAATTCGATAGTACTTTTCTATGAACCAACCCTTATATGATCCAACACATCTGTTACCTGACTCTTCTATGACCCGGCTTTTCTATAACTCTTTTATGGCTCAACTCTTGTACGACTCCTCTGTGACCCAATTCTTCTATGACCCGACCCTTCTCTGAACCAAACTTCTGTGACCCAACACTTCTATTCCCTGACTAAACTCTCACGCTTCTATGACTCAAGTCTTCCATTACGTGAATATTCTGATCCATTTATGACCTGAATCTTCTAAAACCTGAGACTTCTATGACCCAACTCTGCTATGGGACTTCTATGACCCAGAAGTTCTATGAAACTTCTAGAACTGAACTCTTCTATTTCCCCTCTATGACCCAACTCTTCTATGACCTGACTCTTCTCACACCCAAGTTTTCCATCACTCTTCTATGACTCAACTCTTTTATGACCCAACACTTCTGCCAGTGCATGGAGCTCTGTGAGAGCCTTGGCATCTCAAGTAACTCTACAGGTCTGTGTTTGGAATTACATGGAATAACTGCTCCCAATTGGATTGGGCAATGTGAGAATGTTCATAACACCAGCATCGTTGTAGCCAAAGGCAGATCTGCCTTCCCAGAGCCTGGAGGTCAGGTCTTGGCCTTTCTGCTTCACCAAGCAAACCCAGGCTTTTCTCAGCATCACAGCTGCCTGCACAGCCCCTTTGCCTGCCTGCAACCATGGCCTCCAATTCTTGGCTCTAACGAGTCCCTGGAGAGGCTTTATCAGGAACAAACCTCACTGAGACCAATTAAGACTTTAAGGTACTCTGAGTTCTACTTTTGACTTCTGGAGAGCTTTTCTCAATCTCCTCTCTGCAGCTGAGGTTCATGGACTCATCAGCAAATCCACCCTGGGTCTCATTAAAATCCTGAAAGCCTTAACGAGCTCTTTGTCTGCCTGGACAGGCAGGTCTTCAAGGTCTTCAAGACTTCACAGCTCCTTGGAGTCATTTCCCAGGGTGATTAAAGAAGATTTCAAAGTGCATCTAAGAAAAAAAAAAAATTTTAGTTTATTTCAATACTTTTCAGAATCATAGACTGGTTTGGGTTGAAGGGACCTTAAAGCCCATCCAGTTCCAACCCCCTGCCATGGGCAGGAACACCTCCCATTGGACCAGTCTGCTCAAGAACCCACCCAACCTGGCCTTGAACACTTCCAGGGAGGGGGCATGCACAGCTTCCCTGGGCAAACTGGGCCACTGCCTCACCATCTTCTTTGTGAACAATTTCTTCCTAATGTCTAACCTAACTCATCCCCCTTCCAATTTAAAGCCATCCCCCTTGTCCTATCACTCCATGTCCTTGGAAGAAGTCCCTCCCCAACTTTCTTGGTGACCCCCTTCATGTACTGGAAGGCTGCTATAAGGTTTCTTCGATGCCTTCTGTTCTCCAGAGTGAGGAAGTTCCAGGAGAAGATCAATATTTCTTTGGAAAATGTCTTTTGAAAGGGCATGGGATTGACGGAGGTCTCTTGTGAGAGAGGACAAGCAAATGTCCTGGTGCCCAGGTCCATCTCCTCAGGACACTCCTCAGCCGGCCAGGTCTCTGCCCATGCTGCTCCATGGACATGTTTTTTGACTTGTGAGTTGAGCTGAAAATAGTTTAATAGGTGAAAGAAGAAAGATAAAACCCAACATAATCCCAAACCAATGCAAATGCCATCACTTGCCACCTCCCTCAAGCAGAATGACACCCCACCAGTCTATCACCACCCATCACCACTGATAAGAATCTCCACTTCTTTCTTCTTCTGCCACAGTTTTTATTGCTGAGCGTGGCATCTATGTTATGAGATCTCCCTCTGGTCAGCCGAGGTCAGCTGTCCTTCCTGTGTCCCCCTGACAACTTCTTGCCCACCCCCAGCCACTCACTGGGAGGGACCAAAGTGAACAACTCCTGACGTTGTGCAAAGGAGTCAATCACTGCCCTCACTCTTCTGGCACCAGGACGATGTCACAGGACCCAGTGAGTCTCACATTTCAAAAGGCAAGTGGAGAAACTGGAGAGCATCTGGAGGAGGACTGCCAGGATGGAGTTAGGGGCCTACAGTGTGACGTGTGAGGGCACACTTTGGCCTGCTGGGGGAGGCTCAGGGCAACCTGCTAAGTGGGTCTCTACATCTTATGCTCATAGAAAATCTAAGGGAATAAGAGAGCTCAGGTGATCTCTAGTCCAATGTCCAGCTCCAAGCAGGGCCATCTCTGAGGTCAGACCAGGCTGCTCAGTCAGTGTCAGCATCCACAGAGAGAGTTTAGACATCAACACGGCACTGAGGCCACGATTACAATAAAGGATTTTGGCATTTGATCGGCTTCATGGATGCAGCAATTGATCAGCCACACCTCCTGTGACACCTGGGAATATCCAGCTTCATGTCCAGAGGAGTGGGATACTTCTGCTGATCACCTGGCCCATCTCCAGCCCATGGGGTGCTTCAGGCTGGAAACAGAATTCAAACTATTTGACTTGGGTTCTGTCAGATTAATACAAAAAAAGAGATGGAGGTGGCGGCATCTCAGATCTTCCAGGTTCCTGTGGAAGACTTAAGGCCTCTGAGAAAGGAGAAGAAGAGATCAGTTTTAGACAGGCATTGCCTTTAGATCATTTCACATTTGATGGCTCTGCTCCTCATTTTTAGCCATTGGCACTCTGAAACCTCACCTGATTTTCCTTCCCCTCATCCCCAAACTTGACCAAGTAATGGGAAGGACAGCAGAAAGGCCCCAGGCCTTGGGAGTCTCCTGGTGTCTGGCACTGCAGACCCATGGTGTCATTCCATTGTTCACCCCATAAAGAACCAACCTGGGAAGTGACTCTGGAATGAATCAGCGAGTTCCATGGACAGGACAGGCTGTGTCTGCATCTGTGTCTGGAGACCTGCACACCTACAGATCAGATCAAGCTGGGGCTGGAACACAGGCCTGTCTTCAGTGTCTCCTGGGCCATGGACAGAGAGGTGGGTGGAGGCCCCAGGAGATGCTGCTCAGGGCCATGAAGGCCTGTGGATGCTCTCAGGACCCTGACACTGCCTCATGAGGAGAGAAAAAGGAATGAACCACACAGAGCCTTGACCTCTAAAGTGATGGGATCCCAAGGAGAGGAGCCACGCTGGAGCAGGGGAGAAGTGAGAGAAGGAAGGAGTAGCAGAGATGTTCTTCACTGACTGTTAAACCCCTCTTCTCCACCCTCCATGGGGAATGGGCTTTAATATTTTGTCCTTATTTCCCATAATCCAAAAGTTTCTTAACTGGAAATAAATTAAATTGATTTTCAGGATGTCCACACGTCTGTGCCAGTGACAGTCATTGGTCCCTGAATCTCCTTTGCATTCTCTTGACCCCTGAGCTTTACTGGTTTGTTTTCTCCCTTTGTCCCATTGTTTTGAGGCAGGGAGGGAGCAGCTGGGTGGGGTCCGGCTGCCGGTCAGGGTTAACCCATCACAGGACACATCAGGGCTGCTGTGTCCAGCACGGGTTTCCCAGCACAAGGAAGATCCTGTCCAGCCTGGAGCGAGTCCTGTCGAGGCCAGAAGGATGGTTGGACCTGGAGCACATTATGGACAAGGAGAGGCTGAGAGAGCTGGGGTCTGAGAAACCTTTCAGGGTAAAACAGTGCATAAGGTCCCAGGGCAGCTGAGGCATCCCAATCCATGGACTTTTTCTATGTTTGTTGAGCCAAGGCCATGAGCACCAATGTGTTTGGAGCTGTGTGAGAAAGGGCTTGGCTGAGACACCAGCTCTGGCAAGAGATGTGGGACTGGTGTGCAATAAATGTCAGTAGAAAATGGGTTTCCTCTTTATTAATAATGGTGTTGGAGTTGGGTGTCATTGAGCAGAGGAGGAGGACAGATATGACCATGTAGCAAAAGTCCCTCTTCAGGGCTGGGAGGTGCAGCCAGACATGGAAATGTCCAGTGTGTGGGACTCATCTGGGACGATTTCCCTGGTTCAGCTTCCCCAAGGTGCTCAGGGGATAGTTGCTGGTGGTGTGCGATCCATAATTGGGCCAAATGCCTTGATACCATTAAATATAAATTATCATTAGCTTTGGTATTACTGCTGAGGAATTCAGGACCATGTTGGACAAGGATATAACAACCTGATCCAGTTGAAGATGTCCCTCCCCAGTGCAGGTGGGTTGGAACTCGATGATCTCTGAGGTTCCTTCCATCCCAAACCATTCCAGGATTCCATGATGTGATTCTATGCTGCTATCACTACTACTGTTACTAAAACCAGCCCTGGCACCAGCATGAGTGTTGGTGTTACTGACAGTAAGAATGTGAGGTTTTAATGTTTTTATTAAATCCATCTTTTTATTTCAGCCTTCAGCACTTCTTTTCCCCATTCCCCTTCCGGATTAATGTCATAGAAGGAACCACTTCCCATTATTTGCTGCCAGATTGCAGGGGCAGAACGAGGACACCTTGTGCCCCATCTCACACACAGGGACAGGACATTGCCTGTTGCTGTCTGTGATCACAGCACGGCCACAGCGCAGGAATGGGACCAAGCTCAGAGCACTCAGACCTTCCACCAGCACAAGGGCCTGGAAGATCATGGAGGTGCCAAGGGAGCAGCTCTAGAAAGACTAAGTGCAGGCGCTCCATGACATGCTGCTGTGCTGGGACTCTTTTCCCCCCAACCTCTGGAAGGGACCCAAGAGCTCGAGAGAAAGTCTTGGAGGAAGGATCACAGATAAAAAAGTGTCTGCGGGAGCCTTTATTTTCTTTAATCGAGAACAGAGTAGGGCTCATTATTTATACAGTCTGCGGGTCACACATGACAGAGAGATACTGACACAGAAGTGGGAGGAACTATTTCTTTGTGGACAATGTCATCATAACAAATAAGAATCCAAACCCAAACCAAATCAGCTACCAAAGATAGGATTTTTTTTCAGTGTGTTTCATTGTGAGTGATAGGCAGAAGAAGATGGGGAGATCAATGATGCTTAAAAAGTACAGTCATGAGTTTCCACACTGCATCCTTGAGCTGCTGGTTCCTCAAGCTGTAGATGAGGGGGTTCACTGCTGGAGGGACCACTGAGTAAAGAACTGCCATCACCAGATCCAGGGATGGGGAGGAGGTGGAGGGGGGCTTCAGGTAGGCAATCATGCCGGTGCTGACAAACAGGGAGACAACAGCCATATGCGGGAGGCACGTAGAAAATGCTTTGTGCCGTCCCTGCTCAGAGGGGATCCTCAGCACAGCCCTGAAGATCTGCACGTAGGACACCACAATGAAAAAGAAAGAGCCCAATTCTACGAAGAAACCAACTACAAGAAGCCCAACCTCTCTGAAGTAGGAGTGTGAGCAGGAGAGCTTGAGGATCTGGGGAACTTCACAGAAGAACTGGTCCACAGCATTGCCCTGGCAGAGGGGCAGAGAAAATGTGTTGGCTGTGTGCAGCAGAGCATGGAGAAACCCAGCGCCCCAGGCAGCTGCTGCCATGTGGACACAAGCTCTGGTGCCCAGGAGGATCCCATAGTGCAGGGGTTTGCAGATGGCAACGTAGCGGTCATAAGCCATGACCGTGAGAAGAGAATATTCTGCACCAAAGAAGAAGAATAGAAAGAAGATCTGGGCAGCACATCCCACATAAGAGATGACCCTGGTGTTCCATAGAGAATTGGCCATGGCTTTGGGGATAGTGGTGGAGATAGATCCCAGATCGAGGAGGGAGAGGTTGAGGAGGAAGAAGTACGTGGGGGTGTGGAGATGGTGGTCACAGGTGATGGCGGTGATGATGAGGCCGTTGCCCAGGAGGGTGGACAGGTAGATGCCCAGGAAGAGCCAGAAGTGCAAGAGCTGCAGCTCCCGTGTGTCTGTGAATGCCAGGAGGAGGAACTGGGTGATGGAGCTGCTGTTGGACATCAGCTGCTTCTGGGCATGGGGTGCCTTCAGAAAGGAAAGGACAGTGACAAGTTAGGGGAGAGCCTAAAGTCTGAGCCAAAATCAATTCTCATTCCTCTCCCTGTGCTGCACACTCCCTGTCCCTTTTTTCGCAGCCCTTCCTTCAGCTCCGTGCCTGGAGCCCTGTTTGGTGATGGCTTAATGTGACAGGAGGAGCAGCGCCTCTGCCCCTGGCAGAAAGGAGTCTGGGCTTCAACTTTGTCCCGTGGAACTGCTCCTGGGGCAGAAGGGCCTGTCAGCATCTGCACTGCCAGTGACAAGGAACTGAGAGGGTGAAAGTAAAGCTGAGAGGTTTGGGTGGTTTATAGCTCCTTCTCCAACACTGCGCATTGTTCTTGGATGTCAGAAACCCTCAGCATCTCTGCTGCACTCAGGGAGAACAGGGAGACTCCTGTGTGGTGAGAGCACTGTCTGTGTCTCAGTGCAGAGGGAGGGGAGCTTCTCTGTCCCTCACTCTTGTTCCCAGCTGCCCTGGGCTTGCACCTTTCTGAGATGAAGAGGTTCACACTCCCATCTTACTCTGAAAAGCCACCAGTCACTGCTGAGAGCAGAGGGATCCACAATGTCTCACCCTTTCCAAAGGTCTCAGCACCCCACTGTCAGTCCAGGACACATAGGACTCATTTCACAAACTCAGCAGCATTTTCACTCTCATTGCATCTCTGCGTCTCTCCATGGGGCTTTTAGGTAACACAAAGATGTGATTGGACAGGTTTGCAGACTGGAGGGAAGGTCACAGCTTGGGAGGAAACCTCAAGGAGAGCCAAGCGTCCTCTTTATGACATTTGATGAAGGGAGATTCAGATCCTTGAGCTGAAACTCCCATCCCCAGAGAGCCTGGCAGCAAGAACAGCAGAACAACAGCAAGAACAGCAAGAACAGCAAGAACAGCAAGCTCCATTTCTACTCCTGCTTTTCTCACTTCTCCTCCCAACCCGCTCCCCACAATGACTTGGAAAAGGAAAGAGCAAACCTGCTCTCAGGCAAGCTTCTTACCTTTAGAAAAATCACTGCATTGATCTTCTCCTTGAGACACCCCTTTGGAAATATCCCAGGGGCGATCCAGAGCTGTGATCACCACCGTGATCAACTGCCCTGATGGGCTGAGTGCTGACCCTGGAAGGTGCAGTGTCTCTGCCCCAGTACACTGGGACACAGAGATTCTGTTTGGAAGGACAGCCCTGGGCACCCACAGGTGCAGATCCACCTTTACATCCCCACAGCCATCAGGAGCAGGCAGCCGTTGTGTTCTGTGCCTCTGATGGCTGAGTGCAAAATCCCTGATCTGCAGCACATCCTCCTCCTCTGCTCTGAAGAAACTGAGAGCATTGTAAATAGACATACCATGAGCAGTGGGATGTGCCAGCTTCAGGAGATCCGTCCAGGAAGAGCACCTGCGTTGTCCTGCACCCAGAGACTTACTCTGTAAAGGAGTGTGAGGATTCTTCCCTCAGGGAGCTCTCAGCATCCTCTCACCCCACCCTGCCTTTCCCTGTCTCTGCCTCCCTCCTCTCCCCTCGCTGCCTGCAGGCAGTGCCCTCAGCCCTGCTGGGCTCTGCAGAAGAGCTGCTCCTGCCCAGAGATGGCTCTTTGTAGCGCTGCCCATTTGCCACCAGCTCCCTCCATGCCAGGAGCCCATCCCAGCTCAGCAGCAGAGGAGCAGCCCAAGGCAGCCCTTTCTCTGCCCCCTCTGGGCTCCCTCGAGGTGTCCCTGGGGCTCCAGGGAACCTGCTGAGAGACACACTGGAGCCATCCCTGATGTTCCCTCCCTCAGCTGGGAGAGAAACTTCTGTCCTGCAATATCATTGCATTACTTGGGGAGGAAAACCACTGGGGGGGGAGGGGGAGAGAAGGGTTCCTGCCACCAGGAAGGTGACAGGGAATGATCTCATTTCCCCAAGCTGTCAGAATGGAAAGGGAAAGGGATGTGATGAAAAGGGAGGCAAATGCCATGTGGTGACTGCCAGAAAAGGTGGGGCTGAGGAGGTGAGGAGCGAGGCTGTCCATGCAGGGTCAGACCTCAAGGGATGCTTTTCCATGCTGCCCACACCTCTTGAGGTGACACTCTGCATCAACGTCCATTGGAGAATGTGTCTGTCACCTCTTCTCTGAACTGAAAATAAATGAAATATAAACCTTAACCTAAACATTTTTTTTATTTACTGCACCTTTAAATCTTTTTCCTGGGTGCGCTTTGAAATGTTCCTCTCTAACCACACTGGGAAATGACTCCAAGGAGCTGTACAAGACTTGATGACCTGAAGAAATCTGCAGGAAGAGAAAGAGCTCATTAAGGGTTTCTGTATTTTAATGAGACCCAGGGTGGATTTGCTGATGAGTCCTTGAACCTCAGCTGCTGAGAGGAGATAGAGAAAAGCTCTCAAGAAGTCAACAGCAGAACTCAGAGTACCTTGAAGTATTAATTGGTCTCAGTGAGGATGGTTAGTGACAAAGCCTCCCCAGGGACTCGTTAGAGCCGAGAATTGGAGGCCATGATTGCAGGCAGGGAAAGGGGCTGTGCAGGCAGCTGTGATGCTGAGAAAAGCCTGGGTTTGCTTGGTGAAGCAGAAAGGCCAAGCCCTGACTCCCAGGCCCTGGGAAGGCAGATATGGCTTTCACTGCAATGACGCTGGTGTCATGAACATTTTCACATTGCCAAATCAAACTGGGAGCAGTTATTCCATGTAATTCCAAACACAGGCCTGTAGAGTTACTGCAGATGCCGAGGCCCTCACACAGCTCCATGCACTTGTAAACGAGTTGGGTCATAGCAGGGCAGGGTCATAAAAGTCCTGGGTAATAGAGAGTTACAGAAAACTTTAGTGTGAGAAGTCAGGTCAGAGAGTCCCATCCTGGAAGAGTGATAGAGGAGTTCCATATTAGAAGATTCGTAGAAGTGTTTGGTCATGGAATTCTCATAGCAATGTTGGGTAACAGAAGTCTGAGGTCGTGGAGGGTTCATGTTACAAAAGGGCCCTAGGAAGAGTCAAGTCATAGAAGTGTGAGAATTTTGTTGAATTTCAGAAGGGTTTGGTCAGGGAATGGTCATAGAAGGGCCACTTCAGAGAAAAGTCGTGTCATGGATGAGTCATAGAAGAGTCATCAAAGAATCAGGTCCTTTAGTGTCATAGGTTGGACATGGTTGGAGCACAGTGTTGTAAAAGAGTCAGGGCATGGAAAAGTCAGGTAATATATGTGTCCGATCATATAATGTTGGTCATAGAAGGGTTTGGTCATAGAATATTTAGATCAGAGAGCAGCTGGATCATAGAAAGCCATAGAAGGTTTAGAGTAGAGTTGGGTCATAGAAGGTTTGGTTCACAGAAGGCTTGGGTTTTATACAAATTGGGTCATAGAGGACTCATAGAAGAGTTGAGTCATAGAAATGTCACATCATAGAGGTGTCGGATCTTAGAAGGGTTCAGTCAAGTCATAGAAGAGTTGGGCCATAGAAGAGGTGTCTCATATGTGTTGGGTCATAGAGGACTCACAGAAGAGTGAGATCATAGAGGGTCTGGTCATAGAAGGGTCTGTTAATAGCAGGGTTTGGTTCATAGACCAGTTGGGTCATGGAAGGGTTGGGTCCCAGAGGAGTCTGGTCATAGCTGTGCCTGATCATTGAAGTGCTGCAGAATAAATGATTCATGTCATAGTAGAGCCACGTCACTGAAGGGTCTTGTGTCATAGAAAGTCACATCATCAAAGAATCAGAGAACAGTCAGGTCAAAGAAGATCAGAGAAAGGTTGAGGCATAAAAGGCTGAAGTCATAGAAGGGCCTGATCATAGAAGATATGGGTCATGATAAAGTTGATTCACACAGCAGTAATAGAAGAGTGCAGTCATAGAGAGTTCATATGGGTTGGGTCATAGTTTATTCGGGTCATAGAGGAGTAAAGTTACAGAAGTGAGGTCATAAAAAGCTGTAGAAGGATCAGAGAAGAGTTGAGTCATAGAAGGCCTGGTTCACAGAAGGCTCGGGTTTTAGAAGAGTTGGGTCATAGAAGACACAGATCATAGAGGATTTGGGTCGTAGAGGCGTCGTAGAAGAGTGGGGTGATACAAGAGTCAGATCATAGAGGAGTTCAGTCATAGAAGGTTTATACAGGTGTGAGGAGATTGAGGCATGGACTCCTGAACTTGTATTAACAGCAGACCCTTTTGCAAAAACAGGCTGCTTTTATACAATTCTGCTAAATTTCAAAAAAATATGGTGTTATGTGTTGGTTACAAACAACTGTCCCCACACTCAAACTTCAAAATAACTGGTCAACAGATGACCAATCACTCGCTATTCACGCAAAGTCCCAACTCCTTCCTTGGGTGTCAGAAGGCTATAATTGTTTCCTGTTGTTATATTTCCTCTGATGCCTATCAAAGTACTTTGAGGGCTAATCGCAGGCCAGTCTGGAGGCCAGTGCTTTTCTGCAATTACTATAACATCTGCTCCGGTAACCACTAACATAGTTATGGATATCATTTGATTTCCCAAACTCATCTGTACTATCAGATGAGGTTTTGATTTTTGGATTTCCAAGGCCCACATTATTGCTTTCTCTTGACCCTTAGATCCAAAGCTGCCATTTCCCCTCTCTTTATTCTCTGCTCGCAATACTGCATTATAAATGGAACAAGCTGTGCCAAGCGAGTTCCCACGAGAATGGAAACAGAGGGGCCAGGTGTCCATACCATTGCCTTAATTTGTCCCATATAATCAGCATCAATAATTCCTGGTAAAACAACAGAGCACTAAGCCCATGACCTAAAGGTCCATGTGCATTGACTGCTACCGTGTGGACAGAAGTAGTTACTAAAGTTATTCCTTCAGTCGTTATGACATCCACTCTGGCTCTTCCATCAGTCTTTGCTGTGAGTTTGTCCAAACATCCTGGTTGTTGTCCTCTATTAATTGCAGTCCACTCGTCACATTCAGGGGCATTTGTGTCCTTGTGCTGCCCTGACGTGCCCTGCACTTCTAGTTTCCCTGTGCTTGGGGGATGGGCTTGCCGTCTTTGTCATAACACAATCAACATTGATTTGCATAACGACGCCCTTTCTGGCATTTGGGACGTACACCTGGTATATAAGTGTTTGATGGTCCCGCTTGCTTTCCCACAGCAGAACCCAATCGACCCTTGGCTCACTGAAAACTAAGATGTCCTGGTTGTCTGCAATTGTACCCCCTTTTCACTGAGGCTCCTAGAGGTCTCATGGCTGCAGCAAAGGCTCCTGTCAACATTGCTTATTGCTGCTTGAGAGAGCCTACTTGATTTGCTGCTTCTACCATTTCTACCAGCATTGTGTTTCGTGGCAATGTGACTAAGACCTTTTTACAGTCTGTATTTGCATTTTCAATGGCCAACTTCAATAGCCATTTTGATGCCTCACATAATCGATCTATAAATGTCATGTAAGGTTCTGAGTTCCTTTGTTTTATTAATGTAAACAACATCGGCTTCTTTCCTGACTCGGGCACTGTCAAAAAGGCTCTTAGGGCTAAACGTGCAGAATGTCTTAAAATCTCTGGATCCATTCGAGTTTGCACCTCAGGGGTAGAAAATGAACCTGTTCCCATTAGGTGTTGTACTCCCACTCCAGCACGTGGGTCACTGACCGGTCTCCCTAGATAGTCTATGACTGCCACCTCACAAAGTTCATGCCATTTGTCTCTCCACAACAGCTTCAGGGTTGGTGATAAGATCAGAGAAGTCAGCTGATGGCAATCATACTGACTCACCAATTGTCCATACAGCACATTCTCTAACAACGTTTGTGTGTAAGGGGTCTGTAAACCATTTTGCATCATTGCTTTTCTTACTTCTTTTATCAAGTCCCAATGAAATGCCTGATCCCGGCTGACCTGGCTGTACAATCACCGGAAAGGCTAGTTGTACATTTTCCCCTTCTTTCAGTCCATCCATTTGAACCTTCCTCCATCCTTCCCTTATCACACTTACACTAAGTCACCCTGCTTGCTCTCCATCACTATCACTATCCTGTTCCCCAAGTCATATCTTCCCTCCATCTCTTTCCCTTTTGTTCATTTGCTTTCTTGAGGACAAGGAGGTTGTTGAAAAAACAGTTTTTTCACTATCAGAACCGTCAGTCTTGTTCATTCCTCGTTCCTGCTCAATATCACTCTTATCTGCTCATGCGGCCAATTCCTGCCTGTCTGACTCTCCTGACGAGCCCATATCTGTGGCCCAAGACCTTTGAACAGCCTCTGCTACTCCCTCCTCAAAACACATTTCTTTTAAAGTCTCAAATACTAAACGCCATGTAGTCATAACATGCATAGCATTCTCATCACTAACATTGCATAACTAAACCACTCAGCTTGATGTCATCTGCAAACGTGCTGAGGGTGCACTCGATCTCACTGTCAATATCATTGATAAAGATATTGAACAGCACTGGTCCCAGTACAGACCCCTGAGAGACATCACTTGTCACGGATCTCCATCTCGACTTTGAGCCACTGACAACTACTCTTTGAATACGACCATCCAACCAGTTTCTTACCCACCCTACTGTCCACCCCTCAAATACATATCTGTCCAATATATCTCTCCTCCACTTGGCCGGTGCAGGAGCTCGCCGCACTCTGGAACTGGCAGCCCCTGCGATTCCTGCATGCTGCTGCACCGGTGCTCTGACTGGGAGGACCTTTCCCACCTCAGGGCCAGGGGTTGCTCCACGTCCCCTAACTTCGCGTGAGGCGAAGGGGACAGCAGCCCACCGAGCAGAGGCAGGAAGCAGGTTCATGCCGTGTGGGGATGTGGTGATTGCCCCTCCAGGTCATCCAGAGATAAAAGAAAGCTGCGGAGCCGGTGGCGGTTAGTGCCACCCGGTGGCAAGCAGGAAGACAGGCAAACTCCCTTCCCCTCCTCCCAGGATGTTGGGACATACTCACAGCAAAGACTGGTGGAAGAGCCAGAATGGATGTCATACGACTGAAGCAATAACTTTAGTAACTACATCTGTCCACACGGGGGCAGTCAATGCACACGGACCTTTAGGTCATGGGCTTAGTGCTCTATTGTTGGGGTGCTCTAGTGTAACGTTACAAGGAATTTTTGTTTTACCAGGAATTATTGATGCTGATTATATGGGACAAATGAAGGCAATGGTATGGACACCTGGCCCCTCTGTTTCCATTCTCGTGGGAACTCGCTTGGCACAGCTTGTTCCATTTATAATGCAGTACTGCGAGCAGAGAATAAAGAGAGGGGAAATGGCAGCTTTGCAGGTCAACATGCGTTTGCAACCTTAGGAGTCCCAAAACAGATAAAAATGGATAATGGACCAGCATATGATTCACAAAGCACAAAAAAATTTTTTCAACATTGGGGAGTGCAACTTTTTAATGTCATTCCACATTCCCTGACGGGACAAGCAATTGTTGAACGCACACATCAAACAATTAAAAACTATTTGCAAAAGCAAAACCAGGGCGACTTAGGGGAATCACCAGCAAATAGAATTGTAAGGTACAATACGTAATGAATTACTTGCTGCTACCAGGAGAAAGTTTAATTCCACCAGTCGTGAAACATATGGAAATCGTGTCCACAGGAATGTTGGAACATGAAAATCAGATAAAGGGAATGGTAAAAACATGGGAGGGAAGATGGGAAGGACCATTTCAGTTAATAATGTGGGGAAGAGGGTATGCTTGTGTCATTATGGATAAAGGGACACTCTGGGTACCGGCAAAGTGGACACGACCGTATATAGAGAAGGCGACACAATTCAAGATGAAAATGACTTGGACAATATGGACAGTAATATTGAATGTTGAATTGTTGGTTGGATTCAAGAAATCATATTGCAAGCTGTGGGGGTCCATAGCGGGCTGGGGATCCCTGCTGACTGTACCCGGAAGGAGATCATGGGACAGGAAGTGGGCACACAATATAGGACCTTGCAAGTAGTACCATCCATTCACATATTTTTTATGTATAAGCTAATCCAATCATGCAGAGACACGTGTGTAATAAAGGGTATAAGAGGCGCGTGTAAGATCAAGCGCCGCCGGTCACACATGTAACTTCAATAAAGAAACTTGCTTCCACATCACCGTGTCGTGTCTCAACAGCGACATCTGGTGACCCCGACGTGATATAGCGAGCGATTTTCTGAGAGTTTTAATTTTGGGGTTCCCCGAGGTGGCACAGCCACTAAAAAAGAGTTTTCGGCAAAAATAGCCAAGAGGAGCGGCGAGAGAAGCTGCTAAAAGAGTTTTCGGCAAGAATAGCCAAGAGAAGCAGCGAGAGAAGCTGCTAAAAGAGTTTTCGGCAAGAATAGCCAAGAGGAGCAGCGAGAGAAGCTGCTAAAAGAGTTTTCGGCAAGAGTAGCCAAGAGGAGCAGTGAGAGAAGCTGCTTAATTCCGGATCCAGGACTTTTAAGAAGACACCGAATGCAGGTGAGCTGCTGGGGAAAAAGATGGGATCCTCACTAACAAAAGAGGAAGAAATGATTTTAAGCATGTGGAAGCAAATAGTAGAAAAGAAGGGGGTAAAGCTAGAGGAATTACTTGACTGACCTGAATCAGACCCCTGATATGGGAACGGTGCAAATGTTTTAACAGGAACTGGGCAGTTTAGTAATCCACAGGATCAAGCTTAGTGGCACCCTCTAGTGCTTAGACAAGTAAAAGCAGTAGGGCTTGAAGCACTGATGAGAACAGCTGAGATCGCTGAACCGAAGGATAAATATACAACAACTAGACAGGGAGTTCGAGAGCCATTTTTACAGTTTGTGGAGAGGCTGCAGGCTGCTGTAGAACACCAAGTTTTTGATGACTATGTCAAAACACTGTTGATCACACAACTGGCATGAAATAATGCGATTGTCAAAAAATAATACATGCCTTGCCAGGTGAACTGACTCTTGAAATTATGATCATGGCTTGTGCCCAGCTGGGGTCGGCTGACCAAAAAATGGCTGCTCTCGCTGCTGCTATGACAGCCATGGGAACACCTGACAAAGGATGTTGTAAATGTAACCACACTGGACATCTCAAAACTGCCTGTTCAAATAGACGAAAAAAGAATAATGGCACTGCTAGATCAGCAATTACATCAGCTGTTAGCAGATGTCTCAGATGTGGGAAAGCTGGACACTTTGCTGAGCAATGCCAGTCCAAATATCACATAAAAGGAGAGTTGCTACAGCCGGGAAATGGGAGACAGAGCGCGGGGAAGGTGGGAGGTGGAGATGGGGGGCACAGACACAAATACTCGTGCCCATGAAGAACGCTTGGTCTCCTGCAATGCCGCCCCAGGCCTTTGTGACCTGGATAAAAAGTCAGGTACTGGAACCACAAGTTAGAGCTGTTAGGATCAGTAGGAATGGAGTATAAGCCAATGCTTTTATACTTCCCAGATGCACCTACGATATTACTCAGCGCAGTCAAATGTTGATGCTGCTTTACTTGCCTGTTTCGAGAGTAGGTATGTTTGTAGTTGTGCTATCACTGTTGCCCTGCGTTGTGTGTCTGCTGCGAAGGGCCCCACAGTAGACGACACAGGCAATTTTTAACAGGCAATTTTCTTTGGCACAAATACAAAAAGGGGGAAATGTGGGGGTCCACAAGGGGCTGGGGACCTCTGCTGACTGTACCCGGAAGGAGATCATGGGACAGGAAGTGGGCACACAATATAGGACCATGCACGAAAGTAGTACCATCCATTTACAGATTGTTTATGTATAAGCTAATCCAATAATGCGGAGATGGGTGTGCTAACAAAGGGTATAAGAGGCACATGTAAGATCAAGCGGATGCAGGCCAGTCATGTAACTTCAATAAAGAAACTTGCTTCCACATCACCGTGGTGTGTCTCAACAGCGACAGTTCTGGGATCCTTGGAAAAGGCAGAGAGCAAACCCACCTTCAAGCAGGGCAGGAATGAGGACTGGGAGAGTTGCAGGGAGCTCAGCCTACCACTGTCTCTGAAAGGCAATGGCACACCCCTTGTAGCCCTTTCCAGGCAGTTAAAGGGCAAGGAAGGGATCGCTAAACCTAAACAGGCAGGGAAAGAAAGGCATGATATGTACAAGGAATTTTGCAAGGCCTTAGACACAGTCTCCTGTGGTGTCCTCAGATCCAGAGTGGGGCTGTCTGGGCTGAAGAAGTGGACTCTGTGTAGGAGCTGGCTAAACAACCAAACCCATAATATCAGTGGTACAAAGTCCTCCCTGCAGACAGTTCCTGGTGGCTTCCTTCAGTGACCAGCACGTGGGCCAACACTGTCATTATGCCAGTGTATGGTGTCACAGAGCGCACTTTGATCTCCTTTGTGGATGACACAAAGTTAAGAGGAGGCCTTGAACAACCTCATCTGGTGCACCCTGCCTTAGGCAGGAGAGTGAGACAAGAGGATGTTCAGGACTCTCTTCAACCCCAAGTTATTCTATCACTCAATTAATCTTCCCCTTGAAGAGGTTTTGAAGACAGAGAAGATGAAGTAGGAAGGAAAAAAGAAAGAGGAAGAAGAAGGGATAAAAACAATGTCAACATAAGCACAGCAGTTCCTGGGAAGAATGTTTCTCGACTCACATTGTTCGTAGGAAATGTAATTGATAAATTTGATAAAACCAGCCAACTTTTATCTCTTCAGCTCTTTATGGTCCATAAAGAGGTAATGGATGTGGGTTGGGAGGTCTATCGTGTCTCAGAAAGCAGCAGGAAGCATCTGGCAGTGGAGAGGAAGATGAGGTCATTTCTGTCTCTGGAGGTGACAGGCCAGCAGCAGGAACATGGATGGGAAAGGACATCTGCCCAAGTACTCATAGGCCCTGTCCAGGAGAGGGCTTGGATCTGGGTGGTCACATACATTCTGCCTGAGGACAGAATGGGACAGCAGTAGTACATGGTCATGTGTGGGAGAAGCTGAAAGGGCAGCAGCAGCAGTGTGCTTTAGAAGGCCATGGCGAGGTTCCTTCTCTCTGGTCAGGTGAACGACCCCAGGAAGGCAAACGGATTGGGTGCCCTGCTTGGAGGGGAGTTTCTGAGATGACTGAGATTTCCTCAGCAGTGGGGAAAAGCAAGAAAGAGTGGAAAAAAGAAGTAATCAAGTCTAACCTGGAAGGTAGAGGATGGCTATCAGGAGAAAGAAAATTCACTGGAAGGGTAGTGCTGTGGTGCAAGGAGTCACTCCAAGGGTCAATTCAAGGCTTTGTGGTTTGCAGAACAGCCAGTGAGGGTGGAGACACATCAGTTAAGGTGCAGAAATGCAGGAGTCAGAGCAAGGTGGGAATCAAGATGGGTGTCTAGAGCCAGCAGGAAAAGGAGGGCAGGTGTAGGACCATGTAGGACAGGCTGTGGTGGAGATGGCAAAGGGTGCTTGGAAGGCGCCAAGAGAACCCAAGTCTTTGTCCCCTTGGCTATGGCACTTGTCTCTGCCACTGAGGCCTGAGAAGACACATTGTCCTCATGGAAGTGGGAACTCGTTGCTTCCTTACAGCCTCATGGCAAAAATGGAAGCTGTTGTACCATTGTTATCCTTCACTTGGCTTTGCCCACCCCACATCCTATGGTCCCAGAAAGAGCCCTGAGCCACGTGTGAGGGACAGGATCCCCCCTGCCATTGGCTTGAGGTCAGGGCTTGGCCATCCTGCTTCATACAGCAAACCAAGGGTTTCTCAGCATCAGAGCCGCCTGCACAGGGCCTTGGCCTGTCTGTAATCACAGCCTCCAATGATCTGCTCTACCGAGTCCCTGGGGAGGCTTTGTCAGGAATGGCCCTCACTGGGGCCCATTATTTCTTCAAGGAGCTTTAGTTTTTCACTTTTGCTCTGCGTCCTTGAAAGCTTTGTTCAGTCTTTTCTCGATATCTGAGGGTCATGCACTGAGCCTCATGGGGTCATTACAATGCCAGAAGCATGACCAATCCATAGATCTTCATTCATTCCATTCAAGTATTGAAGCCTCATACAGCTCATTAGAGAGGTTTCAGGATGGCAGGGGAAGAGGACATTTTCTAGGAGCACTTAGAAAGGTTGATAGGAGAATTTGGTTGATCTGGATGCAGAGGGTCTCCTAAGGAGGTGTGGAAATGTAGGAAAAGCAGTGCCTTGAGGTGGACATGGCATGGACAGCCTTGCTCGTCACCTCTCCAACCTCGCTGTGTCACTCCTTGGCCCTCTGGGAATCCCATCACATTCCTTGACATCAGGCTTCTCCCCTGCCATCTGACCCGGCTGTGACAGCTTCTTGGCATGCATTCCTGCTGCTTCCCTTAGAGAAATGCGTGGAATCAGGCACAGAGGGGTTTGTTATCAATTAAGGGAAAGAAGATGAAAATAAAATACAGTAGAATTTAATGAACAGTGAAATGGACTTCTCAGCTGCAGGGTTTGTTTATGGAAGTTAAAATGAGGTCCATCCCCACAGCTGAAGAGCTGCCGATAGGGAGTGCGAGAGAGAGACGTCTGTAAGAGAACTGAGCTTCACCTCCTCGGAGCTCAAAGCAGGGGACACGTGAGAGGGGTCTGAATGATCCAAGAGTAAGAGGAAGGAGAGCTCTGGAAAACAATGGACAGTGCCCATGTCTAGATCAGCTTCTGAAGAGATGAGCTCTGACATGGTGAGTTTAAAACGGACAGGTAGAAACCCCCGGGAGGTGAGGGAGATGAAATACCCAGCGTAGCAGACAGAGCTGGCGGTGCTATCACAGGGTAAGGGCAATAGTTCTCTTCCCACAATTCACACACATTCTGGAAATACATATTTTGGCAGCACAGAAATTCCATGCACATTTTATTAGAAGTGTTGAGACATTTCAGCTGATGAAGAAATGGGTTTGGGATATTTTTAAGTATTGAGAGCAGTTCTCAGGTTTTTGGCCAAGTTCCATGGTCTGATCATAAGCACCCAGTGCAAACCTCCAGAGGCCCCACTGTGACTGAGGTGATTGCCTGGGACTGCAGTTATCAGAGAAGATTGACAGAGCGGTGTTCCTTCCACTATTTCCATCCAGTCCTCAAGGCTCATGCACATAATTAAGTGAGTTTCAAGAGTGTAGTTAAAGAGGCAGGTACTTAAAGAGCACTTTGAAGAAGTGGTAGAAAAATTCTCCAACTGACATTGATGCAGAGTGTCTCGTGAGGAGATGTGGACAGGAAGGAAAAGCAGTTTCTTGAGTTCCACCCCTGTTTAAACAACCTTAATCCTCACCTGCCTGCCCCATCATGTGTCTCTGTGTGTCTGGTTGTCTATGGCAGTGGGAAATACATCTCCATATGACACACAAAGGGTTTGGATCCCTCCCAGAACAGGTCTTAGATTTGCAGTCTATCCAGCAGTTGAACTTGGATCCCCTCATCTCCCCACTTACCCCATCAATAAAAATATAATTACAGAGAGACAAACTCTATTCTTGGACTATTTCTGACTATGAAGATAGAATCATAGACTATCTTGAGTGGGAAGGGATTTATAGGGATCACCAAGTCCCATTCCTTGCTCCTCACTACCTAAAACCAAACTTTATGACCAAGAGCATCATCCAGATTCTCCTTGAAATCTGACAGGCTTGGTGCCCTGACCACTTCCCTGGGAAGCCTTTTCCAGTGACCGGCTGCCCTCTCGATGGAGAACCATTTCCCAATGTCCAATCTGATTTTCTCCTGATGCAGCCTCATTCCACTTCCTTGTGCCCTATCACTGGTCACCAGAGAGAGGAGATCAACACCTCCCCATCTGCTTTGGGAAGTTCTAGACTGTGATGAGTTCCCAGCCGTGTCCCATGCTGGGCTCTGCTCACAGCCTTGCTCTGGGCTCTGCCAATCTCTGGACAAGAAGAGAGGCCGGAGAGGGCTGTTGTTCACCTGGCAAAGACACCAAGTCCAGAAAGAGGGAGCGAGCAAAGCTCACCCCTCGGCTGGGGTGAGTGGCCAGGGCTGGAACTGGCGATGGGAGAGACCAGTGCCCTGGGACACCTTCCCAGTCTGTCTCTGCCACCAAGGACACCGACCGGCCCCCTCTCTCCTGCACCTGCAGGGCTGGGCTCTGCCCCTCACACCCACTGCAGCGTGTCCTCCCCTGCATGGTCACACAGCTCAGCCAGTGTGGGTAGCTAGGGCCTGGCGGTCGGAAGATATCGCGCTGTAACGGAAAGATAAGACCCCTCTCCGAATTACCAATGGTATCTAGCCAAGTTTAGCCCAAGATGACCAATAGTGTTTACGTTATAATGTAAGCAGATGGAAATGATGTTGTAAACCTAAGACTATATAACACTCTGTTACGAGCGAATAAACGCCATTTGCCATCCACCACATTGGTGTCCGTGAGCTGATGGCCCGAGCGGCCTGGGGTTGGTTGTTGTGTCGTCCCTAAGATTGGCCGCCACGCCGCACGAGCGGCAACACTCTCTGACCTGACTTCTCACACTGAAGTTTTCTGTGACTCTCTATTACCCAGGACTTTTATGACCCTGCCCTTCTATGACCCAACTCTTTCACAACTCCATGGAGCTGTGTGAGAGCCTCGGCAGCTGCCGTAACTCTACATTCCTGTGTTTGGAATTACATGGAATAACTGCTCCCAGTTTGATTCAGCAATGTGAGAGTGTTTATGACACCACTCTCATTGTAGTCAAAGCCAGATCTGCCTGCCCAGGGCCTGGGGGTCAGGGCTTGGCCTTTCTGCTTCACCAAGCAAACCCAGGCTTTTCTCAGCATCACAGCTGCCTGCACAGCCCCTTTCCCTGCCTGCAATCATGGCCTCCAATTCTTGGCTTTAAAGAGTCCCTGGGGAGGCTTTGTTAGAAATAATTCTCACTGAGACCAATTAATACTTTAAGGTACTCTGAGTTCTGCTATTGACTTCTTGAGAGCTTTTCTCAATCTCCTCTCAGCAGCTGAGGTTCAAGGGCTCATCAGCAAATCCACCCTGGGTCTCATTAAAATACAGAAACACTTAATGAGCTCTTTCTCTTCCTGCAGATTTCTTCAGGTCATCAAGTCTTGTACAGCTCCTTGGAGTCATTTCCCAGTGTGGTTAAAGAGGAACATTTAAAGATGCAGCAAATAAAGAAGATGTTTAGTTTAATGTTTATATTTCATTCATTTTCAGTTCAGAGAAGAGGTGACAGACACATTCTCCAATGGGCATTGATGCAGAGTGTCACCTCAAGAGGTGTGGGCAGCATGGAAAAGCATCCCTTGAGGTCTGACCCTGCATGGACAGCCTCGCTCCTCACCTCCCCAGCCCCACCTTTTCTGGCAGTGACCATATGGGATTTGCCTCCCTTTTCCTTATGTCCCTTTCCCTTTCCATTCTGACAGCTTGGGGAAATGAGATCATTCCCTGTCACCTTCCTGGTGGCACAACCACCTCTCCCCCCTCCTCCCCCTTCCCAGTGATTCTCCTGCCCAAGTAATGCAATGACATTGCAGGACAGAAGTGTCTCTCCCAGCTGAGGGAGGGAACATCAGGGATGGCTCCAGTGTGTCTCTCAGCAGGTTCCCTGGAGCCCCAGGGACACCTCGAGGGAGCCCAGAGGGGGCAGAGAAAGGGCTGCCTTGGGCTGCTCCTCTGCTGCTGAGCTGGGATGGGCTCCTGGCATGGAGGGAGCTCTTGGCAAAGGGGCAGCGCTACAAAGAGCCATCTCTGGGCAGGAGCAGCTCCTCTGCAGAGCCCAGCAGGGCTGAGGGCACTGCCTGCAGGCAGCGAGGGGAGAGGAGGGAGGCAGAGAGAGGGGAAAGGCAGGGTGGGGTGAGAAGATGCTGAGAGCTCCATGAGGAAGGAATCCTCACAGTCCTTTGCAGAGTAAGTGTCTGGCTATAGGACAATGCATGTGCAGTTCCTGGAGGGATCTCCTGAAGCCGACCCATCCCACAGCTCATGGTATCTCTATTTACAATGCTCTCAGTTTCTCTATAGCAGAGGAGGAGGATGTGCTGCAGATCAGGGATTTTGCACTCAGCCCTCAGAGGGACAGAACACAACGGCTGCCTGCTCCTGATGGCTGTGGGGATGTAAAGGTGGATCAGCACCTGTGGGTGCCCAGGGCTGTCCTTCCAAACAGAGTCTCTGTGTCCCAGAGCACTGGGACAGAGACACTGTACCTTCCAGGGTCAGCACTCAGCGCATCAGTGCAGTTGATCACGGTGGTGTGGGGAGAAGCTGTGGGTGGAAGGAGAAACTCCCAGCAGGTCAGGGTCCTTCTGTTTCCAAGACTGTGCTTCATGGGTCAGGGCTGCTCACAGGTCTGGATCGCCCCTGGGATATTTCCAAAGGGGTGTCTCAAGGAGAAGGTCAATGCAGTGATTGTTCTAAAGGTAAGGAGATTGCCGCAGACAAGGTTGGCTCTTTCCTTTTTCAAGTCATTGTGGGGAGTGGGAGTGAGAAAAGCAGGAGTAGAAATGGAGCTTGCTGTTCTCGCTGTTCTTGCTATTGTTCTGCTGTTCTTGCTGCCAGGCTCTCTGGGGATGAAGTTTCAGCTGAAGGACCTGAATCTCCCTTCATCAGATGCCATAAAGAGGACACTTGGCTCTCCTTGAGGTTTCCTTCCAAGCTGTGATCTTCCCTCCAGTCTGCAAAGCTGTCCAATATCATCTTTGTGTCACCTGAATGCCCCATGGAGAGGCGCAGAGATGCAACGAGAGTGAAAATGCTGCTGAGTTTGTGAAATGAGTCATGTGCATCCTCGGCTGACAGTGGGGTGCGGAGACCTTTGGAAAGGGTGAGACATTGAGTGGTGTGAGGTGGATCGCTCTGCTCTCAGCAGGGCTTCGTGGCTTTTCAGAGTAAGATGGGAGTGTGAACGCCTCCATCTCAGAAAGGTGCAAGGCCAGGGCAGCTGGGAACAAAAGCAAGGGAGAGAGCAGCTCCCCTCCCTCTGCACTGAGACACAGGCAATGCTCTCACCTCACAGAACTCCCTCTGTTAGGAGGGTTTCTGACAGCCAAGAACAATGTGCAGGGTGAGAGAAGGAGCTATAAAATCCCCAAACCTCTCAGCTTTACTTCCACCCTCTCAGTTCCCTGTCCCTGGCAGTGCAGATGCTGACAGACCCTTCTGCCCCAGGAGCAGTTCCACAGGACAAAGCTGAACCCCAGCAGTGTCCCCTGTCCCCACCGTCCCCATGAGCCCCTGCTGCAGAGCAGGGCTGACTCCTCGCAGCCAGCACACAGAGGCCCTGCTCCTCTTGTCACATTCAACCAGCACCAAACAGGGCTCCAGGCACAGAGCTGAAGGAAGGGCTGGGAGAACAGTCATAGAGGATGTGCTTCAGGGGGAGGGGGAATGAGAAATGGCTTTGATTTTATCCAGAGAATTCTCCCCTAACTTGTCACTGTCCTTTCCTCCTGTGACTTTGCCCCATATCCAGATGCAGCAGATGTCCAACAGCAGCTCCATCACCCAGTTCCTCCTCCTGGCATTCGCAGACACACGGGAGCTGCAGCTCTTGCACTTCTGGCTCTTCCTGGGCATCTACCTGTCCACCCTCCTGGGCAATGGCCTCATCATCACTGCCATCATCTGCGACCACCACCTCCACACCCCCATGTACTTCTTTCTCCTCAACCTCTCTGTTCTTGACCTGGGATCCATCTCCACCACTGTCCCCAAATCCATGGCAAATTCCCTCTGGGATACCAGGGAGATCTCCTATGCAGGATGTGTTGCCCAATTCTTTCTGTTTGCCTTTTTCATTTCAGCAGAGCATTCTTTTCTCACCATCATGTCCTATGACCGCTACGTTGCCATCTGCAAACCCCTGCGCTACGGGACCCTCCTGGGCAGCAGAGCTTGTGTCCACATGGCAGCAGCTGCCTGGGGCGCTGGGTTTCTCTATGCTCTGCTGCACACAGCCAATACATTTTCCCTGCCCCTCTGCAAGGGCAATGCTGTGGAACAGTTCTTCTGTGAAATCCCCCAGGTCCTCAAACTCTCCTGCTCACACTCCTACCTCAGGGAAGTTGGGCTTAGTGTGGTTACTCTTTTCATCATATTCAGCTGTTTTATTTTCATTGTTGCATCCTATGTGCAGATCTTCAGGGCTGTGCTGAGGATCCCCTCAGAGCAGGGACGGCACAAAGCCTTCTCTACGTGCCTCCCTCACCTGGCTGTGGTTTCTCTGTTTGTCAGCACTGCCATGTTTGCCCACCTGAAACCCCCCTTCATCTCCTCCCCATTGCTGGATCTGGTGGTGGCAGTTCCATACGCGGTGGTGCCTCCAGCACTGAATCCAATCATCTACAGCCTGAGGAACCAGCAGCTCAAGGATGCAGTGTGGAAGCTGATAACTGGATACGCTGATAACTCCCGGGCTTCTGCATAGCAGTTCTAATGTAACTCACTGCAGGCCCACTCTGCCTTCTGTATTTTTTGGTTTTGGTGGCATTTTTTAATTATAATAATGTTCTCATCCTCTTTCTTATTCACTGTCTGATTGTCTTTTCTTGCTGAGTGGCTGTGTAAATGGGGACCTGTGCTCCCTGTGTGTTTGAATAAATAAAGGCTTACATAGCACCTTTATTATTTGGGGTGGGGAGGGAGGGAGATCACCCCTCATCCAAGGCCTTTTTGGATCTGGAGGGATGGTTCCTGTGTGCACGGGTGGCACTAAGTGTGCAGGTTTATTTGATGCTCAAATGCTGAGGAACTTGAAGCTTGTTAGAGATCCTCTCTCTGTCTGTCTTCAGAAGGCACTGTCTGTTACTTAGTGTGATTCAGTGGATCTATTGTGCAGCCTGGGATACCCTTCAACACTGCGTTGCCATTGCTAGTAACAGCCAATGGTTCTGTATTAAGCCAAGAGGCCTTAGGACTTGGCTGTCTTTGGGCTGCTTGGGGCTTTGAGCTTACTTTAGCTGCAGTAACAGACAGTCTGAGCTCAGCAGCAGAGCGGCCTGCCCCACACGAGGGCCTGCAGGAAGAGGATTCTCCTTCTCAGGGATTCTTCTCTGCAGGTACAGAAATGTTCCCTTGCTCTTCTCCAGGGACATCCCTTTCCCCAGGGGAGTGCGTCCTGGCTTACCTGTCTGGTCAGTCCTGGTTCCCTCTCTGTGCTCCCAGCAGGGCCACTTCTCGAACCAAGCCTTGAACGTTCCAGCCCTTCTGTGCCCTGACTCTTGTATGACCCAACTCTATCATGAATCTTCTGGCACCTGACTCTCCTATGACCCTTCTGAAATATGACTCTTCTATGACCCAACTCTTGAAAGACTCTCTTATGACTCTACTATGACCTGACTTTTGTATGACCTGACTCTCCTATCGCTCTTCTGTCAGCCTACTCTTCTATAACCCAACTTTTCTATAATCTTTCTTTGACCCAACTCTTCTATGACCCTACTCTTATTATTCTATGACTCAGCTCTCCTATGATCCTGTTCTTCTATTACTCAATACTTTTATGACCCAACTCTTCTGTAACCCTTATGTCACCTGACACTTGTATGACCCAAAACTCCTATGACCCTTCTATAACCCGATTCTTCTATGACACTACTTTTTGATGACCTCGTTTTTCTATTACTGTTCTATGACATGACACTTTTGACCCTACCCTTCTATCAGCCAGCTCTTCTATAACAATTCTATACCCTGAATATTCTTCAGTCCCTCTGTGACATAACCCTTCAATGACCCAACTCTTCTATGACTCTTATATGAACCCTACAAATCTGTGACCTGACCCTTCTATGAATCGACTCTTTAATTACCCTTCAAAGACCGAGGTCCTCTATGGCCCAACTCTTCTATGACCCCACTCATTTATGACTATTTGACCTTTCTGTGACCGGACTCTACTATGACTCTTCTATGACCTGACACATCTATGACTGTTCAGTGACCACCCCCTTCTGTGACCCAAACCTTCTATCACCTGACGGTTCTCTGACCCTTCTATGACCCTCGTATGACCCAACTCATCCATGACCATTCTAAGACCCAGCTCCTCTATTACCCGACCCTTCTACAACCTTTCTCTGACCCAAATCTTCTATGACTTTTCTATGCCCCAACTCTCGTAGGATCTGACTGCTTCAATCCTTCTATGAAACTGCTGTTATACGATTCTTCTATGTCCCAGTTCTTTTATGACCAAAGTCTTCTGTGGCCCCACCACTCTATGACCCCATTTTTCTATGGGATCTCACAATCAATGAGTCAACCAGGTGCCTTCTGCTGGCCTGTCAAAGACACTGCCAGATGTGAGCTCAGAAGCACAAATTTCAGCCATGAGTCAAGGTCTGACCTATCAGCTGCTTCAGAAAGTGGTGACCTCACAGTCCCTTTCCCAGTCATCTTCCTGCTGTTGGCCTGTCCCCTCCAGATGCACAAGTGACCTCACAGCCCCCTTCATGGCCATTGCCTTCCTACTCAGTTATGAGTTCTTTAGACACACCTGGCCACATGACACCTTGTCCACCCAAGCGAATGTCACGAAGATGCGCCAGGGGAGGTTTAGATTGGATATCAGGAGGAGGTCCCTTCACACACAGGACATTCTATGATTCTAACATTCTTTATTTCTTCCTACAAACAAACAAACAGCTATTTCAAAACAGCCTCAGCCATCGCCTGAGACAATGCACATTGCAAATGAAAGCAGCTGTGGAAAAGGATCGCTGGTGTCATTTCATCCAAACTCGATCCCATTGGTATTTAAGAAACTTGTAGTATTTCTGAAAGGGACTTAACAGTCCTCCTTTCGTTTCCCTCTCCTACTCCTTCTCTTCGGTTTTGGCTGAACTGAAGGAGCGTTCTTGCATCTGGGCTCTTCCTCAGCAGCCTGGTCCATCGGCTTGGTTGTATCAGGAGAATGGAAAGGGCTTCTCTCTTTGAGGGTCATTAGGAGAGTGTTCCGTTTTGGGGAGACAGACGGTTC
>NW_026527855.1:22844-40156 GCF_017976375.1 Cuculus canorus | reverse complement strand
ATAGAAGAGTCATTGGAGGAGTCAGGTCATAGGAGGCTTGGGTCATAGAAGGGCAAGGTCATAGAAGAGATGGCTCATATAACTGTCAGGTCATCGAAGACGCAGGTAATAGAATGGTGAAGACACACAATCTGCCCAGGGAAATCCAGTCCCCTTCTCCTTCAGACACCCAGAAATGGGATCTGACAGGACAAGGTATCAGAGACAGTCTTTAGATCCCTGCTTATCCATTGGCCATTTCTGAAAAGGACAGGCAATGTGGGAGTGCTGCCAGTGCTTTGGGAGTTCCCTCAGTCTCCATAACCTTTGGAAGATGATGGCGGGTGGCCTCACTGTGACATCATCCTGCTCACTCAGCTCCCTGGGATGCTGCCTTGATATCATTATATATAAATTCGTATTAATTTTAATCCTAGTACTGAGAAGTTCGAGGCCAGGTTGAATGAGGCTGTAGACACCCTGATCCAGTGGGAGGTGTCCCTGCATATGACAAGGAGGAATGAAATGAATGATCTCTAAGGACCCTTCCAACCCGAAGCATTCCATGATTCTATGAAGTGATTCTATGATTCTACCACTACCACTGGTACTAAAACACGCCCTGGCACCAGCATGAGTGTTACTGTAAGTGCTACTGATAGTAATAGTGTGAGGTTTTATTGTTTTTATTAAATCCATCTTTTTATTTCAACCTTCAGGACTCTTTTCCTTTCTCAATTCCCCTTCCTGATTAAGACCGGAGAAGGAACCACTTCTCATTGTTTGCTGACAGATAACAGGGACTGAACGAGACACCTTGTGCCCTGATCTCACACACAGGGTGCTCAGAGACAGACCCTCCCCATACAGTGGCTCTGCACAGCAGCAGTCACAGTGTGTTTGTTCTCCTGCTGCCACTCCCAGAGCTGTGGTTGCTCACCCTGCTCTGCACTCATCTGCCCCACCAACATGAGGAATGAACTCCAAGAACTTGATCCAAGGAAGCACATCCTAGTGCTGCACTCAGGCAGTTTCCAGGGGACATTACTCTCAAAGTGAAGTGACCTTGAGGCTCTTTCTGTCCCACAGGCCTTCACAGCAACCCCATGGACATCATCCCTGTCACAGAGGTGCCCATTGCCTGTCCCTGTCTGTGATCACAGGACAGTCACAGCGCAGGAGTGGGACCAAGCTCAGAGCACTCAGACCTTCCACCAGCACAAGGGCTGGGAAGGAGATCATGGAGGGACAAAGAGAGCAGCTTTAGAAGGACTAAGCGCAGGTGCTCCATGACATGCTGCTATGCTGGGACTCCTTTTCTCCAACCTCTAAAAGTGACCCAGGAGCTCGAGAGAAAGTCTTGGAGGAAGGATGATGGATAAATAAGTGTCTGTGAGAGACTTTATTTTCTTTAAAAAGAACAGAGTAGGGGTCATTATTTACACAGTCTGCAGGTCACACAAGACAGGGAGATACTGACAGAGCAGTGGGATGAACAATGACATTTCTTTGTGGACAATGTCATCATAACAAAGAAGAACCAAAAACCAAACCAAATCAGCTACCAAAGATAGGATGTTTCTGCACAGTTTCATTGTGAGTGATAGGTAGAAGAAGATGGGAGATCAATGATACTTAAAAAGACAGTCATGAGTTTCCACACTGCATCCTTGAGCTGCTGGTTTCAAGCTGTAGATGAGGGGGTTCACTGCGGAGGACCACTGAGTACAGAACTGCCACCACCAGATCCAGGGTGGGGAGGAGGTGGAGGGGGGCTTCAGGTAGGCAATCATGCGGTGCTGACAAACATGGAGACAACAGCCAAGTGCGGGAGGCACGTAGAAAAGGCTTTGTGCCGTCCCTGCTGAGGGGATCCTCAGCACAGCCTGAAGATCTGCATGTAGGACACCACAATGAAACAAAACAGCCCAATGCTACAAAAAACTAACTACAAGAAGCCCAACCTCTCTGAAGTAGGAGTGTGAACAGGAGAGCTTGAGGATCTGGGGAACTTCACAGAAGAATTGGTCCACAGCATTGCCTGGCAGAGGGGCAGGGAAAATGTATTGGCGTGTGCAGCAGAGCATTGAGAAACCCAGCGCCCCAGGCAGCTGCTGCCATGTGGACACAAGCTCTGCTGCCCAGGAGGGTCCCATAGTCCAAGGGTTTGCAGATGGCAACGTAACGGTCATAAGCCATGACCGTGAGAAGAGAATATTCTGCACCAAGGAAGAAGAATACAAAGAAGATCTGGGCAGCACATCCCACGTAAGAGATGGCCCTGGTGTTCCATAGAGAATTGGCCATGGCTTTGGGGATAGTGGTGGAGATGGATCCCAGGTCCAGGAGGGAGAGGTTGAGGAGGAAGAAGTACATGGGGGTGTGGAGATGGTGGTCACAGGTGATGATGGTGATGATGAGGCCGTTGCCCAGGAGGGCAGCCAGGTAGATGCCCAGGAAGAGCCAGAAGTGCAAGAGCTGCAGCTCCCGTGTGTATGCGAATGCCAGGAGGAGGAATTGGTCAATGGAGCTGCTATTGGACATTGTCTGCTTCTGGGCATGGGGAACTGTCAGAAATGAAAGCACAGTGACAAGTTACGGGAGAGCCTAAAGTCTGACCCAAAATCAATTCTCATTCCTCTCCCCATGGCTGCACACACTCTGGCCTTTTCTCTCAGCCCTTCCTTCAGCTCCATGCCTGGAGCCCTGTTTGGTGCCGGCTGAATGTGACAGGAGCAGCAGGACCTCTGCCCGCTGGCTGTGAGGACTCAGCCCTGCTCTGCAGCAGGGGGTCAAAGGGACAGTGGGGACAGGGGACACTGCTGGGGTTCAGCTTTGTCCTGTGGAAGTGTTCCTGGTGGAGACGGGACTGTCAGCATCTGCACTGCCAGGGAGGAGTAGCTGTGAGGGCAGAAGGCAGGTCAGTGGGTGACTCTGCAGCTGTAACTCCCATCCCCAGAGAGCCTGGCAGCCAGAACAAGAGAACAGCAAGAACAGAAACAAGGGGAGAAACAGGAGCAGAGAGTCTGTCTGAAAGAGGCCAGGGCAGAGGCAGTCCAGGCACAGACAGCGTTCCCCTTCCCCAGCTGTGCTCGCCCCCTCCCAGACACCAACCTTGCCGGGCAGTTGCTCTCAGCCCCTGAGCTCTGGAGAGGGCACTGGAGCTGTGGCTGCAGAGGAGGGGGTTCAGCCTTGGAGCCCAGAGCCCTGAGGGCAGAGGCTTTGCTGGGTGGGAGAGGAAGCAGAGAGATTTTCCTGGAGATTTTCCTTGCTGGAGGTGATACCCTGTCCCATGTCTGCTCCCTATTAGTGCTCACAGACTCCATCTGACCCTCTCTGCTCCCCCCTGGCCCTACACAAGCCTGCCTGTTTGCTGTAAAGCTGGGCACAGGTTCTTGTTTATAAGTAGGAAAGGACAGGACAGACTGAGCCTGGTGACAGCAGAGGTGGTGCTGGTACTGCCCGTGGGAAGAGAGAAGCTGGAAACACTTTAGGAGGCTCCTCAGACCTACTGACCACTCAAGGACACAGCTCAGAAGTTCAGTGATTTGTTCAATCATGAGAGCCTTTTTTTCTATTTCTCCGCTACAAATCCCCAAGAGTAGGAAAGTGAAAAGGCAGAATCAGGGAAGTTCTTTAAACACAATCCCATCCCTGATCTTAACCTTGAAATGTCCTCTTAGAAGTCCTGGGTTGATTTGGAGCTGTGAGCCCTGACTCACACAGCACCTTCCAAAAAGCAGAAAGAACCTGTCCGTCCAGGAACTGCTTCTTCCACCCACAGCTTCTCTCTGTCCCACCATGAGGAGCTCCCCGGACAGGCTGAGCGCTGACTCTGGCTTTTGTTTCTGCTGGAGAAACTGCAAGAGCCCTCCTGACAGATCCCAGAGGCTGTGGCTGTGCCGGCTTTAGGAGACCCCTCCAGGAACTGCACCTGCATTGTCCTGCAGCCAGAGACTCACCTGGAGAAAGGCTGTGAAGACTTTTCTCCAGACGAAGCCTCTTCTTCCCTCTCACCCCACGCTGCCTTTCCCCTCTCTCTGCCTCCCTCCTCTCCCCTTGATGCCTGCAGGCAGTGCCCTCAGAGGAGCTGCTCCTGGCCAGAGCTGGATCTTTTCAGAACTTTCCTCTCGTTATGAGCTCACTCTGTCCCAAGAGCCCATCTCAGCTCAGCAGCAGAGCAACAGCCCAAGGCAGCCCTTTTTCTGCTCCCTCTGGGCTCCTTTGAGGTGTCACTGGGGCTCCGGGGGAACCTGCTGAGAAACAGGCTGAGGCCATCCCTGGTGTTCCCTCCCTCAGCTGGAAGAGAAACTTCTTTCCTGCACTGTCATTGCTCCTATTACAAAAATAACTGGGCACAAGATTCACTTTTCTTGTCCCATAATTATACAGGACACCAGGAAGGTGACAGGGAAGGATCTTATTTCTCCAAGCTAGGAGGATGTGTTGCATTGCGTGAATGCAGGCATTTCATGAGTCACCTGATCTCAGGCTGGAAAGACACTCGGCTCTCTTTGTCCCAGCCATGTCTCGCTCTAAGCAAAGCCTTCCCACCCACGGGGTTTTGGGCGCTTGGTCGCAGGTTTCCTGATGGCAGGGATGAGCTTGCCTGGTGCCACAGCTGCAGGGCTTCAGCCCCAATGGGCAGCAATGCCCTCAGCCAGGGGCACAGGCAGGAGGAGATGGAGCCATTCCTGTGGGAGACAGAGCTGGGACATGGTCAGAGCTCAGGACAGATGGTCTTCAAGGACAGCATCCTCCACGCTCAGTAAGGGTCCAGGCTAAGACTCAGTCTCAACTTGAAAGGCCATTCAAGGGCCCCGTGATGAATGTTTGCTGCTTCAGGAACAGTGAAATAAGAAACTGCATTTTATGTCCTTTTCAGAAATGGCCAATGGATGAGCAGGGGAGCAAAAGGTTCTGCAGCAGACTTTGTCCCCTCAGATTCCATTTCTGGATGTCTGAAAGAGAAGGGGACTGGATTTCCCTTGGGTACATCGTATCTCACTATCCTTCTGTGGCCCAGCCCTTTTATTACCAAGCACTTCTATGACCTGATACTTCTCTGACCTCACTCCTCTATGACCAGAGCCGTGTCTTCCATGACCCAGCCTTTCTGTGACCTGAGCCATTTATTTTTCTGTGACCTGAGCCGCTCCTCTAATGACTCTTCTATAAAATGACACCTGTATGACACTTCTGTGACTCGAGACTTCTGTGTCTCTTTTATGACCTGACACTTCTGTGACCCAACACTTCTTTTAGCTGAACTTTCTGTGACCCAACTCCAGTAGGAGCCTTCTGTAACACAGCAGTTCTATAACACGTGTCTTCTATGACCAAATTCTTCTCTGACATTTCTATGGCTTTCTAAAACCTGACTCTTCTGTGACCAAACTCTTCTTTGACTCAACTCCTGTATGATGCGAATATTATATGATCCAACTCTTCAATGACCCAACACTTCTATGATCCAACACTTCTATCATCGGTCTCCTCTAAGACCTTTCTATGACCTAATCTTTTCTTTTTTCTAAACAAAATTCTCATGCTTCTATGAGTTGACTCTTTGACCCAAATCTTTTATGACCCTTATATGACCCAGATCTTTTATGGCCTCAGACTTGTATGAACCGACAACTCTATGCAAATTTAATGACTGAATTCTTCTGTTACTCCTCTGTGAACTGGCTCATCTATAACCTGACCCTTCCTTGACCTGTCTCTTATATGATCAGACCCTTCTGTGACTTGAGCCTTCTATGACCTACTATGACGAATAGTCTCTGACTCTTCTATGACGTGATTTTCTGTGACCCAAATGTTCTATGACTCTTCTGTGACACAAATCATCTATAGATGCCCTGATGCTTCTATGATCCGACTCTTCTAAACCTGACCCTTTTAAGACCTGAGTCCTACATGACCTGACTCTTACATGAGCTGCCAGTTGTCTCTTTTATGACTCGACACTTCTATGACCCAACAATTCTATGACCCTTCTATGATATAATGGTTCTGTGATAGGACACTTCTATGACACATCTATGGGCCTTCTATGAGCCTTCTATGACCCATCTCTTCTATGAACCAACTCGTCTTCCACCCCACTCTTCTATGACTCCTCTATGACCCGACACTTCTAAAACCCGAGTCTTCTACGAAGCAAGCCTTCTATGAATCAAGCCTTCAATTACCCAATTCTTCTATTATCCTTCTGTCTTTCTGTGACCTGATCCCTCTATGACCAGAATCATCTCTGACCCAACCATTTTTATGACCTAACTCTTCTATGACCTGAGTCTTCCATGACCCTTTTATGAGAAAAATCTATTATCGTAATAAAGTCTCGTGTTTCTATGACACAACTCTTCTATTACCCAAAGATTCTGTGACCTGAGACTTCTATGAACCTTTTATGACAGAAATCTTCTATTATTCCTCTAAGACCTGATTCATCTATAAACCAAGTCTTCTGTGAACCATCCCTTATGGGGACCAGGCCCTTCCTTAACTCAAGCCTTCTATGACACAACATTTCATTCTATGACCTGACTGCTGTCTGAGTGTTCTGTGATGCAACTTTCCAAGACCTGACACTTTATGAACCTTCTGTGACCAGATTCTTCCATGACCTGACTGTTCTACGACTCTTCTATGACCCAAACCCTCTCTGAACCAACCGTTTTGCGACCCTTCTATGACCAGATCCTTCTAAAGCCCAAATAAACTCACACTTCTATGACTCAAATCTTCCACGGCCCAAATACTCTATGACCTGAATCATCTATGACCCAGTTCTGCTATGAGATTTCCATGACCCAACACTTCTATAAACCTTCTGTGACTGCCTCTATTACTCCTCTATGACTCAAACCTACTATCACCTGACTCTTCCCACACCCAAGTTTTCTGTCACTCTTCTATGAACCTGCCTTTTATGACCCTGCCCTTCTATGACCCAACACTTCTACAACTCCATGGAGCTGTGTGAGAGCCTTGGCATCCCAGGTAGCTCTACAGGCCTTGTATTTGGAATTACATGGAATAACTACTCCCACTTTGATTCAGCAGTGTGAGAATGCTCATGGCAGCAGTGTCATTGGAATGAAAGCCAGTTCTGCCTTCCCAGGGCCTGGGGGTCAGGGCTTGGCCTTTCTGCTCCATCAAACAAACCCAGGCTTTTCTCAGCATCACAGCTGCCTGCACAGCGCCTTTCCCTGCCTGCAATCATGGCCTCCAATTCTCAGCTCTAACGAGTCCCTGGGGAGGCTTTGTCAGTAGCGATCCTCGCTGAGACCAATTAATACTTCAAGGTACTCTGAGTTCTGCTGTTGGCTTTTTGAGAGTTTTGTTCAGTCTCCTCTCAGCATTTGAGGCTCAAGGACTCATCAGCAAATCCACCCTGGGTGTCATTAAAATACAGAAAGTCTTAACAAGCTCTTTCTCTGCCTGGAGATTTCTTTGGGTCTTCAAGACTTGCACAGCTCATTGGAGACATTCCCCATGTGGTTAAAGAGGAAAATTTTGAAGTGCACCTAAGAAAGATATGTTTTATTTTAAAGTTTATGCTTCCGTACTTTTCCAAATCATAGAATCGTTTGGGGTGAAGGGACCTTAAAGCCCATCCAGTTCGAACCCCCTTGCCATGGACAGGGACACCTCCCACTGGACCAGGCTGCTCAAGGCACCATCCAATCTGGCCTTGAACACTCCCAGGGAGGGGGCATCCACGGCTTCCTGAACAACCTGGGCCACTGCCTCACCACCGTCTGTGTGAACAATTTCTTCCTAATGTCTAATCTAAATCTCTCACACTTAAAGCAACAACCTGTCTATCACTCTATCTAAAATCCCTCCCCAGCTTTATTGGTGACCACTTTCAGGTACTGGAAGGCCCCTACAAGGTCTCCCTGAAGAATTCTGTTCTCCAGGCTGAGAAGTTCCAGGAGAAGATCATATTTCTTTGGAAAATTTCTTTTGACATGGCATGGGATTGGTGGAGGCCTCTTGCGAGTGATGACAAGCATGTGTCCTGGTACCGAAGTCCATCTCCTCAGAGCACTCCTCAGCCAGACAGGTCTCTGCCCATGCTGCTCCGTGGAAATGTTTTTTCACTTATGAGCCAAGTAAAAATAATTTAGTAGGCTAAAGAAAGAAGATAAAACCCAACATAATCGAAACCCAACACCAATGCAAATGTCTTCACTTTCCACCTCCCTCAAGCAGACTGACATCCCACCAGTCTAACACCACCCATCACCTTGAACAATAAAAATCTCCACTTCTTCTTCTTCTGCCACAGTTTTTATTTGAGAGTGGCATCTATGTTATGAATCTCCCTCTGGTCAGCCAGGTCAGCTGTCCTGGCTGTGTCCCCATGACAACTTCTTGCCACCCCCACCACTCACTGGGAGAGCAGAGTGAGCAACTCTTGTTGTGCAAAGGAGACAATCACTGCCCTCACTCTCTGGCACCAGGACGATGCCATGGGACCCAATGAGTCTCATATTTCAGAAGGAAAGTGGAGAAACTGGAGAGGATCTGGAGGAGGTCTGCCAGATAATTAGGGCCCACAGCATGAGGTGTGAGGGCACACTTTGGCCTGCTGGGGGAGGCTCGGGGCAACCTGTTAAGTGGATCTTATGCTCATAGAAAAACTTAGGGGATAAGAGGGCTCAGGTGATCTCTAGTCCGATGCCCAGCTCCAAGCAGGGCCAGCTCTGAATTCAGACCAGGCTGCTCAGTCATGTCAGCATCCACAGAGAGAGTTTAGACACTAACAAGGTACCGAGGCCACGATTAAAAGAAAGGAATCTGGCCTTTGACCAGCTCCATGAGCACAGCTATCTTTCAGCCATGGCTCCTGTGACTCCTGGGAACATCTCACTTCTTGTCCAGAGGAGTTGGATCCTTCTGCCAGTCTCCTGACCCATCTCCAGCCCATGGGGTGCTTTAGGCTGGAAACAGAATTCAAATGCAATGACTTGGATTCTGTCAGATTAATTGCTCAAACAGTGGAAGTGGAGGCATCCCAGAGCTTCCAGGTTCCTGTGGAAGACTTAAGATCTCCGTGAAAGGAAGAGAAGAGAAAAGTTCTGAACAAGCTTTGCCTATAGATTGTTTCACATTTGTAGACTCTGCTGCCCATTTTCTATCACGGACAGCCTGAAGCCTCACCTGCTTTTCCTTCCTCTCCTCCCAAAACCTGACCAAGTGATTGGAATAAAGGAAGAAGAATGGTCCAAGGCACCTCTCAGTCCACTGGGTCTGGCACTTGGAAGGCACCAATGTCTTTCCATTGTACAGACAAAAAGGATGAAGCTGGGAGGTGTCTCTGCAAGTCTGACTCAACAAGGTCCATGGACAGCCCAGGCTGTGTCTGTGTGTCTGCAGACCCACGCACCTACAGATCAGATCAAGGTGGGGCTGAAGCTCAGGCCTGGCTTCAGTGTCTCCTGGGCCATGGACAGAGAGGTGGGTGGAGATTCAGGAGATGCTGGTCAGGGCCTGGAAGGCCCATGGATGCTCTCAGAGGGTGACACTGCCCCATGGGCAGAGAGAAAGGAATGAACCACAGAGAGCCTTGACCAAAAATATGGAGGGATCCCATGAAAAGGACCCACGCTGGAGCAGTGGAGAAGTGTGAGGAGGAAGGAGCAGCAGAGATGTTCTTAACAGACTTTTAACTCCCTCTTCTCGATTCTCCACACTCCTCCTGGAGCCAGGGTGGGCAGAGGAATTGCGGGCAATGGAGTCATTTGTGCTGGGGAGAAAGTGTGAGGGGATGGACTTTAATATTTTGTCCTTTTTTTCTCACAATCCAAATCTTTCTTAACTGACAATAAATTAAATTGACCTTCAGCAAGTCCACATGACTTTGCCAGTGACAGTCGTTGTCCCTGAACTTCCTTTGCTCTCTCTTGACCCATGAGCTTTTCTGGTTCCTTTTCTTCCTCTGGTCCCATTTTGTTGTGGGCAGAGAGGGAGCAGCTGGTTGGGGTCCGGCTGCTGGTCAAGGTTACCCACCACAGGACACATCAGGGCTGCTGTGTCCAGCACGGGGCTCCCAGCACAAGGAAGACCCTGCCCAGCCTGGGAGCGAGTCCTGCTGAGGCCAGAAGGGATGGTTGGACCTGGAGCACATTAATGGACAAGGAGAGGCTGATAGAGCTGGGGTTTGAGATACCCTTTAGGGTAAAACAATGAGCAAATACCCAGGGCAGCTGGGGGATCCCAATCCATGGGCATTCTCAGTGTTTGATGAGCCAAGGCCATGAGCAACTGATGTGTTTGGACGCTGTGAGAGAAAGGGGCTTGGCTGAGAAACCAGCAACGACAAGGGCTGTGGGACTCCGGGTGCAATAAATGTCAGTAGGAAACGGGTTCCCTTTTTATTGATAATGGGTAGTGGAGTTGGGTATCAGTGAATAACGGAGGAAGAAAGAAAGGACCACACAGCTAAATTCCCTCCACAGGATTGGGAGGTGCAGCCAGACATGGAAGGTGTCAGCATGCGGGACTCATCTGGAATGATTTCCCTGAGTCAGCTTTACCAGGGTCTCCAGGGAACAATTGCTGGTGCTGTGTGATCTATAATTCGGCTGAATGCCTTAATATCATTATAGATAAATTAGTATTAATTTTAGTTTTAGTACTCAGGTGTTCAAATCCAGGTTGGATGAGGCTATAGGCATGCTGATCCACTGACAAGTGTCCCTGCCCATGGAAATTGGGTTGGAACTGACTGATCTCAAAGCTCCCTTCCAGCCCAAACCATTCCATGGTTCTATGATGTGATTCTATGATTCTACCACTGGTACTAAAAGAAGCTCTGGCACCAGTGTGAGCGTTAGTGTAAATGTTACTGATAGTAATAGTTTGAGGTTTTAATGCTTTTATTATATCCATTGTTTTATTTCAACATTCAGGACAACTTTTCCTTTCTGGATTCCCTTCTCGATTAAGGTGGGTAAGGAAACTCCTTCCCATCGTTTGCTCCCAGATTGCAGGGGCTGAACTCGGACACCTTGTGCCCCCATCTCACACACAGGGTGCTCAGAGACAGAGCCCTCCCTGTGCTCACACAGTGGCTCAGTCACAGTGTCTCTGTTCTCGTGCTGCCACTCCCAGAGCTGTGGTTGCTTACACTGCTCTGCACTCATCTGAGATGCCCCACCAACATGAGGAATGGACAAGGAGACCTTGGTCCAAGGAAGCACATCCCAGTGCTGCACTCAGGCAGTCTCCAGGGGACGTTACTCTCAAAGTGAAGTGAACTTGAGGCACTCTCTGTCCCACAGGCCTTCACAGCAACACCATGAATATTAGCCTTGTCACAGAGGTGCCCATTGCCTGTCCCTGCCTATGATCACAGGACAGTCACACTGCAGGAGTGGGACCAAGCTCAGAGCACTCAGACTTTCCACCAGCACAAGGGCTGGGAAGGAGATCATGGAGGAGCAAAGAGAGCAGCTCTCCGAATACCAAGCGCTGGTTCTGCCTGGCACTGCTGCTGTGTTAGGACTTCCTTCCCCTCCACTCCTGGTGGTGACCCAGCAGCTCATGAGAAAGTCCTGGATTTACGATCATGGACAAATAAGTGTCTTCAGGGGCCTTTATTTACTTTAAGCAAGACAGAGCACGGCTCCTCGTTCACACAATCTCTGAGGTACACAAGACAGGGAGACACTGACACAGTAGTGGGAGGAACAATGACATTTTTTCTGCAGACAACTTTATCAAACCAAGAAAAAATGAATCCCCAAATGAATCTAAATAAGCTAGCAAGGAAAGGCTCGTTCTGCAGTGCAGTACATTAAAGTGGAACAGAGATGAAGACGAGCAGCTATTGCTGCTTACAAAGAGCCAGACATAAGTTTCCAGACTGCATCCTTGAGCTGCTGGTTCCTCAAGCTGTAGATGAGCGGGTTTAGTGCTGGAGGAACCACTGAATACAGAAATGACACCATCAGATCCAGGATGTGGAGGAGGTGGAGGGGGGCTTCAAGTAGGCAAAAAAGGTGGTACTGAGAAACAGGGACACCATGGCCAGGTGAGGGAGGCATGTGGAGAAGGCTTTATGCTGTCCCTGCTCAGAGGGGATCCTCAGCACGGCCCTGAAGATCTGCACGTAGGACACCACAATGAAAACAAAACAGCCAAATGCTACAAAGGCACTGACCACAAGAAGCCCCACCTCCCTGAGGTAGGAGTGTGAGCAGCAGAGTTTGAGGACCTGGGGGATTTCACAGAAGAACTGATCCACAGCATTGCCCTGGCAGAGGGGCAGGGAAAATGTATTGGCTGTGTGCAGCAGAGCATAGAGAAAAAACAGTGTCCCAGGCAGCTGCTGCCATGTGGACACAAGCTCTGCTGCCCAGGAGGGTCCCGTAGTGCAGGGGTTTGCAGATGGCAACGTAGCGGTCATAGGACATTATGGATGAGAAGAGAATACTCTGCTGAAATCAAGAAAAAGAAAAAGAAGACCTGGACAACACATCCTGCGTAGGAGATGGCCCTGATCCCCCAGAGGGAATTTGCCATGGATTTGGGAAGGGTGGTGGAGACGGATCCCAGGTCAAGGAGGGCGAGGTTGAGTAGGAAGAAGTACATGGGGGTGTGGAGGTGGTGGTCACAGGCGATGGTGGTGATGATGAGGCCATTGCCCAGAAGGGCAGCCACGTAGATGCCCAGGAAGAGCCAGAAGTGCAAGAGCTGCAGCTCCCGTGTGTCTGCGAATGCCAGGAGGAGGAAGTGGGTGATGGAGCTTCTGTTGGACATCTGCTGCCTCTGGCCATGGGGCACTGTCACAGGAGGAAAGGACAGTGACAATCAGGGGAGATTTCTCTGCAAAATCAAAGCTATTTCTCATTCCCCTCCCCCTGCTTCACACAACCCTGTCTGTTTTCTCAGAGCTCTTCCTTCAGTTCCATGCCTGGAGCCCTGCTTGGTGCTGGTTGAATGTGCAGGGAGGAGCAGAGCCTTTGCCCGCTGGCCAGGAGGAGTCGTGGGGGTCATGGGGATGGTGTGGACAGGGAATACTGCTGGGGTTCAGCTTTGTCCTGGGCACCTGCTCCTGGGGGAGAAGGGCTTGGCAGCACCTGTACTGCCAGGGAGGAGGAGCTGAGAGGGCTGGGAGGGTTTGGCCTTTCACAACTTCAACCCTGGGTCTGTTCTTGGCTGTCAGAACCCCTCAGCATCTCTGCTGCGCACAGGGACAAGAGAGGGAGTCCTGTGAGGCATTGCCTGTGTCTCAGTGGAGAGGAAGAGGAGCTGCTCTGTCCCTCGCCCTTGTTCTCAGCTACCCTGGGCTTGCACCTTTCAGCGACAATCACACGTCCATATTCACCTTAAAAGCCAAAAGCATCTGCTGAAAGCAGTCAAACCCACTGCCAAGCACCGAGTGTCCAACCCTTTCCTAAGGTCTCAGCATTCCACTTTCAGCCCAGGACACACACAGCTCATTTCACAAACCCAACAGCATTTCCTCGGCTGTAGTGTCTCTGTGTTTAACACAGACTTTCAGGTAACACAAAGATGCGATAGGACAGGTTTGCATCCTGGAGGGCTGCTCTGTTCTTGGGAGGAAACCTCTAGGAAAGCCAAGTGTCCTAATGATGATATATCAGTACAGAAGAGTCTGTTAATTCCTCAGGAATGCACTGCCCACAGCCCATCAGAAATCAGTGCCTGACTCTGACACTCCCATCCCCAGAGAGCCTGGCAGCGAGAATGAGAGCAGCACAGAACAGAGACAAGGGGCAAGAAAAGAGGGAGAAAAAGAGGGTGAGGGTCTGTCCTGCGAAGAGGCCAGGGGCAGAGGCGAGCCGGGCACACAGACAGCGTTCCCCTTCCCCAGCTGTGCTCGCCCCTCCCAGACACCACCTGCCGGGCAGTTGCTCTCAGCCACTGGGCTCTGGAGAGGGCACTGGAGCTGTGGCTGCAGAGGAGGGGGTTCAGCCCTGGAGCCCAGAGCCCTGAGGGCAGAGGCTTTGCTGGGTGGGAGAGGAGGCAAGGGGGCTTGCTCAGAGGAAGGGGCTTGCCCTGCAGGGGAGCACACAGAGCTCTCTGAATTCTCCCCCCACAACATCTCTCGTTTAAGTTCTCCTTCTCAGTCCATGATCCTAATGCATTCTGAGGAGATTTTCCATCCTGGGAGGTGTTTCCCTGTCCATGCTTCTCCCTGTCAGTGCTCACAGACCCCATCTGACCCTCTCCTGCTCTCCCTGGCCCTACACAATCCTGCCTGTTTGCCGGTAAAAGCTGGGCACAGGGTCTTGTTTATAAGCAGAAAAGGACAGAACAGACTAAGCCTGTGGGGTCCCAGCAGAGGTGATGCTGGTGGTGTCCATGGCAGAGTCAGCAGCGGGAGACACATTTTAGGAGGCTCCGTATCAGACCTACTGAACCACTCAAGGACCAGCTCAGGAGTCTCCCGGATTTGTTCAAGCAGGAGAGACCCTTGTTCCATTTCTTGACTGAAATTCCCCAAGTGTAGGAAAGTAAAAAGGCACACTCGGGAGAGTTCCTTATCTTTAACATAATCCCTACCCCGATCTTCACTTACTAAGGTCTTCTTAAATATATCCTGGAGTGATTTGGAGCTGTGAGCAGCCCTGACTCACACAGCACCTCCTTGAAATCAGAAAGACCCTCTCCTGACAGGAGGTGCTTCTTCCACCCACACCTTCTCTCTGTCCCACCATGGGGAGCTCCCTGGGCAGGCTGAGCACTGACCCTGGTTTTTGTCTCTGCTGGAGAAACAGCGAGAGCCCTCCTGACAGATCCCACAGGCTGTGGCAGCTTTCGGAGATCCCTCCAGGAACCGCACCTGCATTGTCCTGCACCCAGAGACTCACCTGGAGAAGGGCTGAGAAGATCTTTCTCCAAATGAAACCTCCTCTTCCCTCCCACCCCACACTGCCTTTCCCTCTCTCTGCCTCCCTCCTCTCCCCTTGCTGCCTGCAGGCAGTGCCCTCAGCCCTGCTGGGCTCTGCAGAGGAGCTGCTCCTGCCCAGAGATGGCTCTTTGTAGCGCTGCCCACTTGCCACCAGCTCCCTCCATGCCAGGAGCCCATCCCAGCTCAGCAGCAGAGGAGCAGCCCAAGGCAGCCCTTTCTCTGCCCCCTCTGGACTCCCTCGAGGTGTCCCTGGGGCTCCAGGGAACCTGCTGAGAAACAGACCAAAGCCATCCCTGATGTTCCCTCCCTCAGCTGGCAGAGACACTTCTGTCCTGCAGTGTCATTTCTTCTGTTAGAAAAATAGTTGACGAGGAGAATCACTTTATTTTCTCCCACAATTAGACAGGACACCAGGAAGGACACAGGGAACGGTCTCATTTCTCCAGTCTAGGAGGATCTGTTCCATGGAGGCATTTCATCCTGGGTCTTTAGATCTGGGGCTGGAAAGACACTCAGGTCTCTTCTCGTCCCAGCCATGTCTCTGCTCTAAGCAAACCTTGGCCACACATCGGGGTCTTGGGATGCTTGGTCAACAGGTTTCCTGATGGCAGGGATGAGCTTGCCTGGTGCCACAGTCTGCAGGCTTCAGCCCCACAATGGGCAGCAATGCCCTCAGCCAGGGGCACAGGCAGGAGGAGCTGGAGCCGTTCCTGTGGCAGACAGAGGCTGTGCCATGGTCACAGAGCTCAGCACAGCTTGTACTTTGAGGACAGCATCCTCCAAGATCAGCAAAGGTCCAGACAGAAACTCCATCTCACCTTGCAAGGCCTTTCTAGAGTGTTTGCTACTTCAGGAACAGTTGAAGAAGAAACAAAGACCCTGTGTAGGCACTGCTGCATTTACATCACTGCTACATTTAAGTCACTGCCCCTTCGTCTCAGGGTGGGTCTCTAGAGGAGATCAACCAGAGGTGGGTGGGAATGAAGTCATGGATCACTTGAGCAAACATGATCATTCCAAGTCTGTGGGACAGGAGGGAAGCATCCCTGGGAGCTGAATGAGCAGGACAATGTCAAAAAGGCCACTCTCTGTTATCCTCCAAAGGTCATGGTGACCCAGACCTTGTTCACTGGGATCTTATTTCTGGATGTCTGAAAGGGAAGGGGACTGGATCTCCCTTGTGCAGATTCTATGACCCAACTGTTCTATGAGGAAACCCTACTATTAACTAACCCTTCTCTGACCTGACACTTCTGTCAGCCTTCTATGAGCCGACTCTTCTAGGAACCAACCCTACTATTAACAAGCCAATGCTTATATGGTGCTTCTATGACTATTATGACCCGAGACTTCTGAGTCCTCACTCTTCTACGACCTGAATCTTCCATGAAACTTTATGACCAGACTCTTCTATAAGCGATTCTTCTATGTCCCTTTTATGGTTCAACTCTTCTAAGAGCCTTCTATGACCCAACTCTTCTATAAACCTTCTATGACCCAATTCTTCTATTAACTGACTCCTATCACCACACTCTTCTATGACTCCTCTATGACCCGAATCTTCTGTGACCTCAGTCTTTTATGACCTGACACATCTAAAACATAAGCGTTCTATGTACCGAGTGTTCTATGGCCCAACTCTTCTCTGACTCTTCTGTGACCCTAATTCGATAGTACTTTTCTATGAACCAACCCTTATATGATCCAACACATCTGTTACCTGACTCTTCTATGACCCGGCTTTTCTATAACTCTTTTATGGCTCAACTCTTGTACGACTCCTCTGTGACCCAATTCTTCTATGACCCGACCCTTCTCTGAACCGAACTTCTGTGACCCAACACTTCTATTACCTGACTAAACTCTCACGCTTCTATGACTCAAGTCTTCCATTACGTGAATATTCTGATCCTTTTATGACCTGAATCTTCTAAAACCTGAGACTTCTATGACCCAACTCTGCTATGGGACTTCTATGACCCAGAAGTTCAATGAAACTTATAGAAGTGAACTCTTCTATTTCCCCTCTATGACCCAACTCTTCCATGACCTGACTCTTCTCACACCCAAGTTTTCCATCACTCTTCTATGACTCAACTCTTTTATGACCCTACACTTCTGCCAGTGCATGGAGCTCTGTGAGAGCCTTGGCATCTCACGTAACTCTATAAGCCTGTGTTTGGAATTACATGGAATAACTGCTCCCAGTTTGATTTGGCAATGTGAGAATGCTCATGACACCAGCGTCATTGGAGTCCAAGCCAGATCTGCCTGCCCAGGGCCTGGGGGTCAGGGCTTGGCCTTTCTGCTTTATCAAGCAAAAACCAGGCTTTTCTCAGCATCACAGCTGCCGGCACAGCACCTTTCCCTGCCTGCAATCATGGCCTCCAATTCTCAGCTCTAACGAGTCCCTGGAGAGGCTTTATCTGAA
>NW_026527855.1:0-22344 GCF_017976375.1 Cuculus canorus | reverse complement strand
GGCATGCTCGCAGCATGAGGTTCCCAGGGAAGCCAGAGTATTCCTTCTCAACACATAAGACGAGAGTCTGGCAAGCACTTATTCCAGATGTTCAGGGCTCTCTACAACCATAAAGGTCCATTCTGGGGACCATCTGCTTCAAGGCTCCACCACAAGAGAGACCAGGACAACTCCCAAGTGTCTGAGTCCTCGTGCTCTGCAGGGACAGACCTGACTGTGCTGCCGGTCCCTGCCTCCTCCACCTCCCGACTGGAGAGGTTACACTGCCAAACCCAATCCAGCAGGGGATATCCAGGTTGGAATTAAGGATTGTGCTGAAAGATCATGAAACAAACAAGCAGGCAGCTAAACTGGAACGGAGCTTCAGCAGCCAACCCGGGATGGCTCCCTACACAGCCTGGAGTCAGCGATGCAGCACTCGGGAAACAAATCCAATCAGGGTGAAGGAGCACAGGGCAAGGCTGGCACAGTTAAACCAAAATGGGACCCCCTGGGCTGGGAACACCTCCCATGTGGAAAATAATCAGGAAGACAGGCTCCAGCTCCTAGGAGGCACCAGAGTAGGAGCTGAGAGAACCCTCAGGAACTGGAGACCCTGCCATGGAGATTAAACTCCGAGCAATGACTGTGCAGAATCAGGTATGGACACAACTGACCTACCCTGGACGTAGAGCAGAGTTTCCTCTCCAGCGGAACCGGCACCGGGCACTGCGACGGCTGAATCGCAGCTGCTTTGTTTCTCACACACAGAGCAAGGTGCAGGCAGCTCCCAGCAAAGAGACCACCTGCCTCCTCCAGATCCTCCTGGAGAGTGAATCTGGAGTGTGCTCGCCCTGGACAGCAGAGCGGTCCCCGAGGACACAGGGCAGCATCACAGAGGATGACATCACAGAGGCCATGGACCGAACCATGGTTTGGGGGTGAAGGGACCTCAACCATCCAACAGGTCCCACCCCCCTGCCACGGGCAGCACCACCCTGAGAGGCGCTGAATGAGGATTTGGGCCATCAAAATTGTGGATAATTCTAAACCTGAGGCTTCGTTCCCTGAAACAGGATTTGGAAGATAAAAATGAGCTTTTGGAACCTATAAATAAGCGTTTGGTCTCTAAGGCTGAAGTGCTGGAAATTCAAAATCAGACTTTGGGCCTTAAAAATGAGGCTCTTAAAACGAGTGTTTGAGCACAATACTTGATAATGTAGACCTGCAAAACACTACTGTGAGTCCTCAAAATCTACGGGTATTAAAAACCAGGTTGGAACTCTAGAATTGAAGATTTCAGTTCAAAACGGTGGACTTTGGGCACTAAATAGATTGGTGCAGTTTTACAAATGAATCTTTTGACCCTGCAAGGGAGGATAACCTCTTGGTTCCTCTGTGGCCCCAAGAAATGAATGTCTGGTCCAGAATATGGAGCTTTGGGTGCTCCAATGGAGTTGTCGAGCTGTGAAAGAGTAGGTTGGATCCTTTACCTGAGAGTCTGGAGATTCCAAAGCAGGAGTTTCTGTCTTACAAATGGTGCTTTGAGAAGGAAACTGAGGCTTTGAGCCGCTATTTCAGGTTCTCTGCCCTAAAACATTGCTGTGGTAGCAAACAGGAAGGCTTTTCACCCTAAAATTGGGACTGTAGAGGCTCAAAATGAGCATTTAAGTCCTTACAATTGTGGACTAAAATGACGCTTTGTTCCCTGAAAAGGAGGATTTGGGGCCTAAAAATGAGATTTTGGACCCTTTAGAGGCTTTTGTCTCCAAAACTAAGGCTGTGGATATAAAAAATCAGACTTTTTCATTAAAAATGATGCTCTAGGCCTTAAAAAGAGTGTTTTTAGTTCAAAAGGAGGCTTGTAATTCATAAATCACAGTCTGTACCCTAAAACGATGCTTTGTGCTCCAAAGGGCGGTTCCCCTCCCAGCTTTGGGCTCTCTCCAGGCCTCCCCTCCCCCTGCAGGTGGGGCATTCCCTGCGCTGCGGGAATGGGAAGAGGGGGTGCGGGGTGCGGGGCCGATCCCGGGGGCAGCACCGTGATTGGCTGAGAGTGTGGGGAGGCGGCTCTGATTGGCTCCAGGGCTGCGGCTGCAGCGTCCGCGTCCCCCCGGGGCCCTGAGCTGTGATTGGCCGTGGGGGAAGCGCTGGGCTGTGATTGGCTGTGGGGGCAGCACTGGGCTGTGATTGGCTGTAGGGGCAGCACTGGGCTGTGATTGGCTGTGGGGGCAGCGCTGGGCTGTGATTGGCCGTGGGGGCAGCGCTGGGCTGTGATTGGCTGTGGGGGCAGCGCTGGGCTGTGATTGGCTGTGGGGGAAGCGCTGGGCTGTGATTGGCTGTGGGGGCAGCACTGGGCTGTGATTGGCTGTGGGGGCAGCGCTGGGCTGTGATTGGCTGTGGGGGCAGCGCTGGGCTGTGATTGGCCGCGGGGGCAGCGCTGGGCTGTGATTGGCTGTGGGGGCAGCACTGGGCTGTGATTGGCCGCGGGGCTGTCGCTCGGCCCACCCAGATCCCGCTCTGATTGGTATGAGCCGTCACTGCTTGTGGCCAGCCACCAAGTGGATTGAGCTCCATTCTCCACAGCTCCCTGGGCTCAGCCATGCAGACAGTTTTCACCCAGTGCAGAGCGCGCCTGTCCCAGCCATGGGCCACCAGCTTCTCCAGGAGAAAGCTGAGGGAGACGGTGTCAAATGCGTTACTGAAGTCCAGCCTCTCTCTCTGCATTTCCCTTCCAGAATGGCATGTTACACAGTTTATATGTGTGTTTGTCTTTGCTTTCCCCATGAATTGAGAGTTATTTTACTGTAACAGACAATTGAATATTTGCAAGCTGCCTAAGAATGAATAAATTAGTTAAAATGAACCAATTGGTGTCATTTCACTTCAATTCACTTCCCAAAACTCCATTTTATTGAACCATACTCCACTTTTGGTTCCCAGACCTTCATTTTATTGAAGCACATTCATGTCTCCCCTGGGACAGGAGCCCAGGGTGAAGAAACACAGATTGTGATTTATTAAAATGAAATTGAATCAAATCCTTTTGATTTGGGCCCACCAAGAGCAAAGAATGAGACTGAAGGAGGAAAAAAGGCCCTGGAGCCTCTAAATTGCTTCTGGCAAAGCTGCAGGAAGTGGAGAGAGGACACGGTGGGGACGTTTCCCTCTGTCATAGTCATGAGACTCGGAATCAGAGATTCCAGTGGCACATCTGGACACGCTGCAGGAATTGGAGACAGGACACAGTGGGGATGTTTCCCTCTGCCGTAGCCATGAGACTCAGAACCAGAGGTTCTAGTGGCACATCTGGACACGCTGCAGATACGCAGCAGGAAGGGGTCGGAGCTGCTGCAGCCGCTCTGCCTTTAGCATCATGTGCTGTGGCTCCTGCATCCCTGCACCGCAGGACCCATTTGCTCGCAAGCAGGGATGCGCTGCTGCCAGGTGAACTATGGGGCAGAGCCCATGGTGCCCTTGTTTCCCACCTTTCCCGTGGGATGTAAATCATGGAATGATAGAATAGTTAGGGTTGGAAGGGACCTTAAGGATCATCCAGTTCCAACCCCCCTGCCACGGGCAGGGACATCCCACTAAATCAGGCTGCCCAAGGCTCCATCCAATCTGGCCTTGAGCACCTCCAGGGATGGGGCAGCCACAACCTCCCTGGGCTCATGGTCTCACCGCTCTCATGGTGAGGAAATTCTTTGTAGTGTCCAGTCTAAATCTGCCCCTTTGCAGTTTGTGCCCATTGTCCTGTCAGCACAAGCCTTTGTGAATAGTCCCTCTCCAGCTTTCCCTGTAGGGCCCGGTGATGAGGGGCTGGAGCGGGTGTCTACTGTCTGAGAACCTGCAGCTATGAACAAGCCTGGGACAAATGGTCAGAAAAAAAGACTCCATTCCTGCTCTTCTCTCAAGAGGACGATGGCATTAAGCCAAAAGGTGGTCCAGCTTGGGGTCCCTTGCCTGCGCATGAAGCCCAGGGTGGAACATGAGAACAAAGCACGCTCGGGGTTATTCCCCATGTACTTTCTGTGCCTCTGCAGTCAACAGTATCAGTTTCAAAGAGCAGCAGACAGGCCTGGTCGCCTCACGTGAGCTGTGAGGTTCACATAGGCCTCTTCTCTAACTTGACTCAGTCCCTTGAGATGGCCAAGCAGCACATTCCCACCGTGTGAGCTCTCCAGGTTTCCTTTGGCATCGCCAATCATGCCAAATTTTATCAAATACCTTTGCCCTTTGAGTACCCTGAAGGAAAGGATTCCCTTGAATTTCAGATAAAGAAGAAATGGAAACACCAAGGCTTTGTGTTTCCAGTGTCAGTGTCGGCGTCAGGGACCTTGCACAACGTCACCACTTCCACCTCACACAGAGGAGATCCAGACTGTATAAGGGATGCTCAGGGATATGGCTTAGTAGTGGATGGGTACAGTTGGAGTTGAGGATCTCAAAGGTCTTTTCCAACCTGGTGATTCTATGATTTTTTTAAGCATCAAAAAAATAAAGCACATACAGCACATGGCAACAGACCAAAACCTTTAACGCAGACAATGCTGGATTACACATGGTTCACCCAGCTTCCCTGTGGCTGTGCAGAAGAGAGGAGCAGCTCAGCCTGTTGGCAGAGCTTTGGGAAGGGGTGTCCAGGCTGAGGAGTGTAAGGGAAAATGAGAAGGAGATTGAGTGGTGGAATCATACTCTCTAGTCCCCGAGAGCGATGCACCAGTCAACCGTGGCACTGGAGACAAAGGACTCCCCACCCTCCTATCACCATTAGGGAGATGGAGAACATCCAGGAGACAGGGGAGGATGGGAAAAGGTTCCTGCAGCTCCACCTTGAGTCCTGAGTGCAGTTATGGGCACCACAGGATGAAAAGGATCGAAAGACTATATAAGGCCGAGTCTTGCGTTTGCTGGGTTGTTCCTGAGGCTTGAGGGGCTCCCACGGGCTGGCGGGAGCTGTAGGGACCATTTCTTTCCCCTGCAGCGGCTGCAGGAGTTGGGTCTGGCTCTCACGGGTGCTGGGCCCTCGGCTCCCTGTGCATGAGGAGTGGCTGCAGGTTTCCATCAGGGCTTCTGGAGCTGCAGAGAGGGCTCTATGGAGAGAAAAAGTGGCTGAGGCCTCAGCTGCAGGTGGAGGATGGTGAGTCTCCTCCACAGCATGGAGCAGGCATAGTTGGACTGGGAGCTGGCAGCACAGCGTGGCCAACGGGGACACGGTCACCCGCTGGCACCACCGCGTAGGGGGATTCCTCTGGGCAGGTTCCCTGTCAGGAGCGGGCGCTGGTGCACGTCTCGCTTTCCAGGGCAATCTCAGCCCCTGGTCTTTCCCACCTTGCTTTGCCCACGCCTGTCACTCATGTCCAAGCAGGATCAGCGTGAGCCAAGCCTGGCTCCAGTCAGAGGGGGCTCCGAGAAGGAGGACCAGGAGTTCAGATGACAATTAAAGCACCCGACAGCAGCAGAGACCTTAGCAGAGCGTTTTGGCCAAGCTCTCCTTCACCGCTGCCCAGCACCCTGAGCAGAAACGCCTCATGGCTCCAAGCAGCCCTAGCAGGAAGTCGTGGGGGAATCAGGGACTTACTTTTCTCTCTTCTTCCACATCCAGATCAGAACGCCGCATACCAGGATCAGAAGCACAAGGGAAGGCAGGGCTGCTACTGCGCCTATTATTATGCAGAGTCACACACATAGAGGCCCTTTATCACTCGTGGTGTTCTGGGGCTTGAGGACATTCGGGGTCGTCTCATCAGGCACCCATGGAGGAGCACTTGGAGATGTCAGTCTGTCCTGTACCACTCTGGGGACTTCACATCATGTTTGCCACGGCCAGGACGTTCTCTCTTTCCCTCCAGCGCTGCTGTCCTGGCACACTTCTCTCCCAAGCCTTTGGGACAGGTTGTACCTATCCAACAAAATTCAGGCAGCCAGGAGAGTACGTGGGGAATGCAGATCCTTGACCAGTTGCTCAGTTTCAGGGACACAGATAAAAATCCAGTCCCTGCAGCAGGGAGGGCCATCCTCAACGCTCCTTCCTTCCTGATGCGTGCTCACTGGGTGAGCACGGGACAGCAATTACCGGGCGTGCCAGTGGGCGGCATCACATCTGCTCCTTTGGCAGGGACAGGCACTGAGCCACTGCTCCCTTCCAAAACCACCTCCTTCTGCACTGCTTCTCTGTCCATCTCTGTAGAGAGAGAGTGGGACAGTCGGATCTGATGGAACCGTTCCCCTTGGGGGGTGGCATTATGGTGCAGTTATGGGTGCCACAGGATGAAAAGGATTGAAAACTACTAGAGTGAGAGTGCATGAGCTCCATGGCCACCGGCTGCCCCAGCCTGCAGGAGAAGGGTGGCTACTGCATGGCAACGCTGGTCCCACATCACCACCACGTGCCAGCACATCTGCTGGTCACCACCCCGGCACAGGAGACACGAGAGGGGCACTCACACCGCAGGGCCGTGCGGGTAGTGTGGGAGGAGGAGGAGATGCAGCCATGCTGGGTGGCCCTGTCTTCTGGGTACTGCACCCTTGAGACAGATTTCCTTTGGTGAGCGAGCGATTGCACCCATTTCGGATCCCACTTCCAAAGGATTGTTGGCAATATATAGGAATTCATAAGGCAGTTGTGTAGGAATAATTAATAGAATCACGCAATCATTAAGGTTGGAAGAGACCTCTAAGATCGTCCAGTCCAGCCGTCAGCCCAACTCCACCGTGCCTGCTAAACTATGTCCTGAAGTGACCCCCACACATGTTTTTTTGAACCACTCCAGGCATGGAAACTCAACAGCTTCCCTGGCAGCCTCTGCCAGTGCCTCAACATTTCTTCAGTAGAAAAATGTTTCCTAACGTCCACTCTTAGCCACGCCACCCTCCCAGTACAACTTGAGGCCATTCTCTCTTTTTCTATCATTCATTCCTTGGGAGAAGAGACCAGCCTCAACTTCACCACAATCTGCTTTCAGGGAGCTTCAGACAGTGATGAGGTTCTCGTCAGCCTGCTCTTCTTCCTCATGACCCTTGTTCTCCTCACCTTTCCCCAGCTCTGTTCCCTTCTCCAGACGTGCTTCAGTCCCTCAGCGTCTTTCTTGGAGTGAGGGACCCAAAACTGAACCCAGGATTCAAGGTGTGGCCTCACCAGTACCCAATGCAGATGCGTGAGCCCTTCTCTGCTCCTGCTGGCCACTCCATAGCTGATTCAAGCCAGGATGCTCTTGGCCTTCTTGACCACCTAAGCACATTGCTGGCTCATGTTCAGCTGCCGTCGACCAGCACCGCCAGGTCCTTTGCTGACAGGCAGCTTTCCAGCCCTCTTCCCCAAGTCTGGAGCGTTCCAAGGCATTGTTAAGGCCCAAGTGCAGGACCCAGCACGTGGCCTTCCTGAACCTGAACTGGTTGGCCTCGGTCATAGATCCAGCCTGTCCAGATCCCTCTGCAGAGCCTTCTTGCCCTCCACCAGATCAACATCCCAAACAATTTGGTGTCACCTCCAAACTGACTGAAGGAGCACTCGATCCCCTCACCAAGATCGTGGATAAAGTTATTGAACGAGACTGGCCTCAAGACAGAGCTCTGGGGACACTGCGTGTGGCCAGCCACCAAGTGGATTGAGCTCCGTTCTCCACAGCTCCCTGGGCTCGGCCATGCGGACAGTTTTCACCCAGTGCAGAGCGCGCCTGTCCCAGCCATGGGCCACCAGCTTCTCCAGGAGAAAGCTGAGGGAGACGGTGTCAAAGGCGTTACTGAAGTCCAGCCTCTCTCTCTGCATTTCCCTTCCAGAATGGCATGTTACACAGTTTATATGTGTTTGTCTTTGCCTTCCCCATGAATTGAGAGTTATTTTACTGTAACAGACAATTGAATATTTGCAAGCTGTCTAAGAATGAATAAATTAGTTAAAATGAATCAATTGGTGTCATTTCACTTCAATTCCCTTCCCAAAACTCCATTTTATTGAACCATACTCCACTTCAATTTGGTTCCCAGACCTTCATTTTATTGAAGCACATTCATGTCTCCCCTGGGACAGGAGCACAGGGTGAAGAAACACAGATTGTGATTTATTAAAGGGAAATTGAATCAAATCCTTTTGATTTGGGTCCACGAAGAGCAAAGAATGTGACTGAATGAGGAAAAAAGGCCCTGGAGCCTCTGAATTGCTTTTGGCAAAGTGGCGGGAAGTGGAGAGAGGACACAGTGGGGATGTTTCCCTCTATCACAGTCATGAGACTCGGGGTTATTCCCCATGTACTTTCTGTGCCTCTGCAGGCAACAGTATCAGTTTCAAAGAGCAGCAGACAGGCCTGGTCGCCTCACGTGAGCTGTGAGGTTCACATAGGCCCTTTCTCTAACTTGACTCAGTCTCTTGAGATGGCCAAGCAGCACATTCCCAGCGTGTGAGCTCTCCAGGTTTCCTTTGGCATCACCAATCATGCCAAATTTTATCAATTACCTTTGCTCTTTGAGGACCACGAAGGAAAGTATTCCCTTGAATTTCAGAGAAAGAAGAAATGGAAACACCAAGGCTTTGTGTTTCCAGTGTCAGTGTCGGCGTCTGGGATCTTGCACAAAGTCACCACTTCCACCTCACAGAGAGGTGATCCGGACTATATAAGGCTGAGTCACGCATTTGCCCGGTTGTTCCTGTGGTTTGAGGGGCTCCGACGGTCTGGCGGGAGCTATAGGGACCGCTTCTTTCTCCTGCAGCGGCTGCGGGAGTTGGGTCTGGCTCTCACGGGTGCTGGGGCCTCGGCTCTCTGTGTTTGAGGAGTGGCTGCAGATTTCTATCAGAGCTTCTGGAGCTGCAGAGAGGTCTCTATGGAGAGAAAAAGTGGCTGAGGCCTCAGCTGCAGGTGGAGGATGGTGAGTCTCCTCCACAGCATGGAGCAGGCATAGTTGGACTGGGAGCTGGCAGCACAGCGTGGCCAATGGGGACATGGTCACCCGCTGGCACCACCGCGTAGGGGGATTCCTCTGGGCAGGTTCCCTGTCAGGAGCAGGCGCTGGTGCACGTCTCGCTTCCCAGGGCAATCTCAGCCCCTGGTCTTTCCCACCTTGCTTTGCCCACGCCTGTCACTCATGTCCAAGCAGGGTCAGCGTGAGCCAAGCCTGGCTCCGGTCAGAGGGGGCTCCGAGAAGGAGGACCAGGAGTTCAGATGCCAATTAAAGCACCTGACAGCAGCAGAGACCTTAGCAGAGCGTTTTGGCCAAGCTCTCCTTCACCGCTGCCCAGCACCCTGAGCAGAAACGCCTCATGGCTCCAAGCAGCCCTAGCAGGAAGTCGTGGGGGAATCAGGGACTTACTTTTCTCTCTTCTTCCACATCCAGATCACAACGCCGCACACCAGGATCAGAAGCACGAGGGAAAGCAGGGCTGCTACTGCGCCTATTATTATGCAGAGTCGCACACCTTGAGGCCCTTTATCACTCGTGGTGTTCTGGGGCTCGAGGACATTCGGGGTCGTCTCATCAGGCACACCTGGGGGAGCAATTGGAGTTGTCAGTCTGTCTTGTACCCCTCTGGGGACTTCTCATCATGGTTGCCACTGCCAGGACGTTCTCTCTTTCCCTCCAGCGCTGCTGTCTGCACACTCGCTCCCAACCTTTGGGACAGGTTGTCCTACCCAACAAAATTCAGGCAGCCAGGAGAGTACGTGGGGAATGCAGATCCTTGACCAGTTGCTCGTTTCAGGGACACAGAAAAAATCCATCCCTGCAGCAGGGAGGGCCACCTCAACGCTCCCTCCTCCCTGATGGGGATCCGAACATGAGCTCAACCATGTCCAATATGTGCCCCGAGGTCTGCACAAACCAGCTCTGAGCCACACTGGTAACAGTGGGGCAGCAGCTGCCCTGGCACTGGGCTGGAACCACAACCGGCAGCAGAGGCTGCCAAAAGCATGACTTGGGTCAGATGGAACTATTCGCCTCAGGGAGGTGGCATCTTCAGCAGGGGATGTATCTGAGGACAGACACCAGGCTGCCATGCCTCCAGTTTGCAGGACTTGTCTTCCACCGACTGCTGAGGACCTGGATTCTCTTGGAAAGAATAATCTGTTCTGGTATGATGGGCTTCCCTGGAGTGGGACAGCAGTGCCAAGAGTCAGAGGAAGGCAAAGCCTCAGCACGGCTCCGGCACAGAGGGTCCAGAGGGACAGTGCAGGCTCCTCCAAGCCATGTCCAGTCGGTCAGTGCATCCCTTTGTCCCCCAGCTCACAGCAGGGATCCCCCTCCGCTGTGCCCAGGGCACTCCCGGCAGGCTCTGGGAGGCAGGTTTGGCAGGAGATGCATCCCATTAAGAGTCACATCTTCCATCATCTGCTGAGTAGACTTCCGGTGGCCTCATTCCCAAAACAGCAAATTCTAGAACCCCAGTGAGTTGGGGCGGAGGGCGGTGAGCATCTCCTTGTACCCACAGAGGGTTATGAGTGAGCATCGCTCTTACAGCAACGATTCCGCACCGCAGAGAAGTGACTGTTCCTCAGCAGGAGCACAAGAACTTCAGGAGGCAAAAGACACCAAGAATGCTTAGAAACAGTCTGGGCATTTGGGGCTGCACCTTGTCACCTGTCCAAATGATATGTCTGTCATTCATGGAGGAGAATTTAAGCCCTAGACACTCTCCAGTGTTCTCGCAGAGAGCAAACCCAAAGCTGCTGAGAGACCAGGTGATTGCGTGGGATCTTCTTGTCACACTTAGTGCGTTTTTGGCAAACCTGAAGATGATGGTAAACGCCTTCCTTCAGAGCAGACAGGGAGATGCTACAAACAGTTCAGCTGGGAAAGAGCCCTTAAGGAGAAACACATCCCATCCTGCCACCTCCATCCCATGGGAAGGGTCAGAGATACACGCAGTGGATCAAACCCCAAGCTTTGGTCACTGTGTCCTGGGCACTTTCACCATGAAGAACCCACAGACCCCCAAAGCCAGAGGGAAACCACAACCCAGTTATGTAAAACACATCCAGAAACAGAGATCAAAGACACCCAAGACTGGATCCACAGTCCTCCATGGTGGCTGCCTTCAAGCCAGCTGCGTGGCCTCAAGCTGAGTGTCCAATTTCCATCTGTCCCTGACCCTGAGGTGTCACCCAGAGTCCTCAAACACCAAGGAGAAAAGGCGCTGGACCAGACGGTGAAGCTGGGGCTGCTCTGATCTTGGCCAGCTCTGCCAGACTCAGTGAGCCCAAGCTGCCTGCGTGTCCTCTCTGCCGCCCAGGGCTGCTCTCCCTTCTGATGACAAGGGCTGAGCACCCACAGCTCCTGCCAGCTGGATGTCAGTGTCTGCTAGAACGGCTCTGGCCAGGATCGACTCAGATGGGGCTGCGCTGGGGCTCAGCTGGGACCAAAACTGCAGCAGAGACTCTCGACCATCCCAGAGGCTCAGCAGCTCCTGAAGGTCTGACAGTCCATGTCAGTGCAGCGAGGCTCCGGTCGATCCCTTCCTGCTGGAGTAGGCTCTGGCTTCTCCATCCAGGTCTCTGACCCTCCACTTCCCAAGCCCCCTGGTTACGAGTGCTCTAAACCCACCACGTCCTTCTTTCGTTGGCATTACTGGGAGTTCTTCCAGGAATTCTGATCTCCACTGCAAAGATTTCCTTGGTTTGGATTTGTACTTCGCTCTTTGAAGACCTGAACAAAGAGGATCCGGTTAAATTCCTCACTAATAAAATCTCCACAATCATAAAATCATAGAATATGAAACATAGAATATTTTGGATTGGAAGCGACCTTAAATATCACCCAGTTCCAACCTCCTGCCATGGGCAGGGACATCCCGCTAGGTCAGGCTGCCCAAGGCCCATCCAACCTGGCCTTGAGCACCTCCAGGGATGGGGCAGATACAAATTCCCCAGGCGACCCGTTCCAGTGCCTCACCATTCTCATAGCAAAGAAATTCTTCCTTATGTCTGGTCTAAATCTGCCCCTCCCCAGTGCATACCCATTGTCCCTCATCCTCTCACTGCATTCCTTTGTAAACAGACCCTTCCCAGGATTTTGAAGCCACTTCAGGTACTGGAAGGTCAATATAAGGTATCCTCGGAGCCTTCTCTACTCCAGGCTGAACAAGCCAACTCTCTCAGCCTGTCTTCCCACAGGAGGTGCTCCAGCCCTTGGATCATCCTCGCAGCCTCCGCTGGACTGGATTCAACAGCTCCAGATCCTTCTTATGTTGAGGATTCCAGAACTGGACACAATAATCCAGATGAGGTCTCACAAGAGAGGAATAGAGGGGCAGAATCACTTCCCTCGACCTGCTGGCCACGCTTCTTTTGATGCACCCCAGGGCACGATTGGCCTTCAGGACTGTGAGTGCACAATGCCACCTCATGTTGAGCTTCTCATTGATCAGCACTCCCAACCCCTTCTCTGCAGGGCTGCTCTCAATCACATCATCCCCCATCCTGTATTGAAATCATACATTTCTCCAACACACGTGTAGGACCTTGCACTTGGCCTTGTTGAACCTCATGAGGACAATGTCAGGCAGCCAAGAGCGATGACTACCCCTGGAATGCACAGTGGACTCCAGGACAGGATCCATCTGAGAAGCTGGAGCCGTATCGCCACCCAAACCCCAACAGAAGTTCCCATCACAGCCAGTGATTGCTGACGACTGAATCACAGGATGTGAGGGGATCACGCCTTGGGACGGCACACGCCATGCAGGTCTGTGATCTCACACCCACAGGAGAGGCCGCACTCCTGTGGGGGCTTTGAGCTGGCAGCTCCCAAACAGAGTGAAAAGCTGTGACGTACCCATATGATCCGCGTCTGCATCAGCCCTGCGACGTAGCCAGGAAGCTGGAAATACTTTCCGCGCAGGCATGTCTGTAAAGAAAGAGAAGAGAGTATCTCCCGTGAAATATTCCAGTCTACTTCTTCCAATGCAAATGAGGGAGAACAAGGTTCAAATGCGGAATCACTCCATGGCCCTCATCTCTCCCTTTCTCACATGGGCATCGTTTGGTTACTGGATATGTGCACTATGCTGATGAAAAAAAAAATCCAGGTTTAGACCTGTCAGTAGAGAGGACCCCACGGAGCTCATACCAGCTCTAAGCTCAGCCCCAACTGCAATGAGGAGCAGCGCAGGGTGGGAGAGGCAGACAAAGACATTCCCAGGGCAGAGCAACCAGGGCACAAGAAAGTAAGACCAAGGCAGAATCCCCTCCCTTGAGCTGGTGGCCACGCTTCTTTTGATGCGGCCCAGGACACGATTGGCCTTCAGGGCTGTGAGCACACATTGCCGTCTCATGTCGAACTTCTCATCGACCGGCACCCCCAAGCCCTTCTCTGCAGGGCTGCTCTCAATCACATCATTCCCCATCCTCTATTGAAACCATGGATTGCTCGAAGGCAGGTGTAGGACCTTGCACTTGGCCTTGTTGAACCTCATGAGGACAATGTCAGACAGCCAAGAGCGACAACCACCCCTCGGATGCCCAATGGGCTCCAGCACAGGATCCAGCTGAGAATGTGGAGCCACGTCTACACCCAAAGCCCCATCAGAAGTTCCCATCAGGGCCTGTGATCCCTCACAGCTGAACCACAGGACGTGAGGGGATCACGCCTTGGGATGGTACACGCCATGCAGGTCTATAGTCTCACACGTATAGGAAAGGCCACGTCCCCATGGGGGTTTTGAGCTGACAGCTCCCAAATGGAGAGAAAAGCCATTGACATACCCATATGATTCGCGTGTCCATCAGCGCTGCGGCTCAGTCCGGAACGTGGAGACCCATTGCCTACATTCACATCTGTAAAGAAAGAGAGAGAGCATCTCCCGTGAAATATTCCAGTCTACTTCTTCCAATCCCAATGGAGGTGTACAAAGTTCAATCCTGGGATCACTCCATGTTCCTCGCCTCTCCCTTCCACACAGGACCATCGTGCGGTTACTGGGTGTGTGGACCATTCCCATCAAAAAAAACCCCAGGTTTGGAGTTTTCAGAAGACCGCACTCCCTAAACTCACACCAGCTCTAAACTCAGCCCCAAACAGCTCTGCAGCCGACACGGGGAGCAGCACAGGGTGGGAGAGGCTGACAAAGACCTTCCCAGGACAGAGCAACCAGGGCACAGCACTGACCCGACCTGTTCCCTCTGCTCTTCCACACATCAGAGCACTGGCTATAAATATAGGAAGGTGAATGTCCTATGAAAGGATCATGAAACCCCAGTGCCACTCACTCCAGTGACGATCTGTGGTGTCGCCCTGAGGCTCCTGGATAAGATGGGGCTGAGAACCCCGGTGGCCTTTGCCTATGGGCACCACTGGAATCCATCCCATTTCCATGAGATGCTGTGATGCACTTCTTCCCGGGACCCTGCAGTGGAGCTGCCACGGCTCCCTCAGCCCAGCCCGGCCCCGCTGCTCTCCCAGCCCTGCCCCATCCTGACCCCAGTCCCGCTGCCACCCCAAGGAGCACTGGGCACAGCCCCACGCTGCCCGGGGCTGGGTGCCAGCCCTTGCCTGCCCACACACCTGATCCCTGCGCTCGCCACGGAGCAGCCTGGACATCCCACGCTCCGAGAACCACCAAGAGGAAGAGGATAATGAGGCTGGTGGAGCTCACAGCCCCCCGTGCCTGCGCCATGCTGCTGCTGCTGCTGCTGCTGCTGCCGCTGCTGCCGGCACTGCCAGAGCGGTGCCCTTGGCACAGCACAGCACCTCCATAAGTGGCTTAGTGCGTCTGTGACCTCACAATGCAGCCCGGCAACCACAGCCCCACCTGACGTGACGGCGCGTGATCCCCAGGGTGAGGGCAGGGTGGGCGCCCATGGGTGGTTGGGATCACAGTGCTGTGTGTGCTGTTTCATCTGCAACTTCTCACCATGCTCTGATCAGTAGAATTCATAGACTCACAGAATCCTAGAATGGATTGTGTTGGAAGGGACCTTAAAGATCATCTACTTCCAAACCCCCTGCCATGGCCAGGGACGTGTCCCACTAGACGTGGGAGGACACCTCAGGAGGGGATACCAAGGAGAGGGTATCTCACACCACAGGAGAGGCCGCGCTCTCGTAGAGGCTTTGAGGTGGCAGCTCCCAAAGGGAGTGAAAAGCTGTGATGTACACATATGACCTTCGTATGCATCAGCCCTGCGACTCAGCCAGGAAGCTGGAAAACTTTTACCTACAGACACGTCTGTAAAGAAACAGAAGAGTGCATCTCTGTGCAATATTCCAATCTACTTCTTCTGATCCAAATGAGGGAGAACAAAGTTCAAACGCGGAATCAGTCCATGGCCCTCATCTCCCTCTTCCATAAAGGACCATCGTGTAGTTACTGGATGTGTGCACCATTCTCATCCAAAAAAACACGAGTTTGGAGATTTCAGAAGGAAGCACTCCATAAACTCACACCAGCTCTAAGCTCAGCTCCAACCAGCTCTGCAGCCGACACGGGGAGCAGCGCAGGGTGGAAGAAGCCGGCAAAGACCTTCCCAGGGCAGAGCAACCAGGGCACAGCACTGACCTGACCCATTCCCCCTGCTCTTCCACACATCAGAGCTTTGGCTATAAATATAGGAAGGTGAATGTCCCGTGAAAGGAGCATGAAACCCCCAGTGCCACTCTCTCCAGTGACGATCTGTGGTGTCGCCCTGAGGCTCCTGGATAAGATGTGGTTGAGAACCCAGGTGGACTTTCCCTACTGGATGGGGGAAAGGCTGTGGATGTAGTCTTCTTGGACTTTGATAAAGCCTTTGACACAGTTTCTCGCAGTATTCTGCTTCAGAAACTATCAGCCTCTGGCCTGGATGGGCACACACTCTCCTGAGTTGAAAACTAGTTGAACGCCTGGGCCCAGAGAGTGGTGGTAAATGGAGTTAACTCCAGCTGGAGGCCAGTTACAAGTGGGGTTCCTCAGGGCTCAGTACTGGGTCCAGCCCTGTTCAATGTCTTTATCAATGACCTGGATGAAGGCATTGAGTGCACCCTCAGCAAGTTTGCAGATGACACTAAGCGGGGTGGAAGCTTGGATCTGCTGGAGGGTGCGGAGGCTCTGCGAAGGGATTTGAACAGGCTGGACCGCTGGGCTGAGACCAATGGCATGAGGTTTAACAAGGCCAAATGCCGGGTCCTGCACTTGGGGCACAACAACCCTGTGCAGTGCTACAGATTAGGAGAAGTCTGGCTAGAAAGCTGCCTGGAAGAGAAGGACCTGGGGCTGTTGGTTGACAGCCGACTAAACATGAGCCAGCAGTGTGCCCAGGTGGCCAAGAAGGCCAATGGCATCTTGGCTTGTATCAGAAATGTGGTCACCAGCAGGTCCAGGGAGGTTATTCTCCTTCTGTACTCGGCACTGGTGAGACCGCACCTCAAATACGGTGTTCAGTTCTGAGTCCCTCACCACAAGAAGGATGCTGAGGCTCTGGAGCGTGTCCAGAGAAGAGCGTTGAAGCTGGTGAGGTGGTTGGAGAATAAGTCTTATGAGGAGCGGCTGAGAGAGCTGGGGTTGTTTAGCCTGGAGAAGAGGAGGCTGAGGGGAGACCTTATTACTCTCTATAGTACCTGAAAGGAGGTTGTGGAGAGGAGGGAGCTGGCCTCTTCTCCCAAGTGACTGAGGACAGGACAAGGGGGAATGGCCTAAAGCTCCGCCAGGGGAGGTTCAGGCTGAATATCAGAAAAAAAATCTTCACAGAAAGAGTCATTGGGCACTGGATCAGGCTGCCCATGGAGGTGGTTGAGTCACCTTCCCTGGAGGTGTTTAAGGAACGGGTTGATGAAGTGCTTAGGGACATGGTTTAAGGGAGTGTTAGGAATGGTTGGACTCAATGATCCAGTGGGTCCTTTCCAACCTGGTGATTCTATGATTCTATGATTCTATGATTCTATGATAGGACGAGGGGGGATGGGGTTAAACTGGAGAGTGTCAGATTTAGTCTTGATATACAGAAGAATTTCTTCACCATGACGGTGATGAGGCCCTGGCCCAGGTTGCCCAGGGAAGTTGTGGCTGCCCCATCCCTGGAGGTGTTCAAGGCCAGGCTGGATGGGGCCTTGGGCAGCCTGATCCAGTGGGAGGTGTCCCTGCCCATGGCAGGGGGGTTGGAACTGGATGATCCTTAAGGTCGCTTCCAACCCAAACTATTCCATGTTTCTGTGCTTCTAAGATAATGATTACAACCCTTACCTTGTTGTTGCCCACAGTCTTCAAGATTAACTGCGCAGGTGTGGCCAAGCTTTAAGGTCTCTGGATGGGATTAGTTTTATCCCCGAGGGTATGCAATGAGGTTCCAGGACTAAAGTGTCTTGTCATTCTGTCAAAAAATTAGGACTATGAAGACACTTCTGAGTACATAAAGTTCTCTGAAATCACTGTTGAGTAGAAGCAGGCTGAGGGCAAATCCCGAGTCTTCTCCAGTGCTGAATGAAGTGTACCTGACTTAAGAGCTAAATTATTGAGCATAAATTTCTTTGTTTCAAGAGTAAAAGAGGAAAGGCTGCTGGAGAAGTTGTCTTCGGTACATTTTGTAACCTGCAGAGTTCTATTTTAATGTGTTTTAATCTATTTTAATTTCCCTCCTGGCCGTCTCAATGGCTGCCGAATGCTGTGGCGGACTACAACTCCCGCCATGCCTTGCGGCGCACCCCGCGCGCAGCCGTGCTCCATAGCTGCCGGATCACTTTGCGAACTACAGCTCCCGGCGTGCCCCGCGGCACTCGCGGGCCCCGCACCGGAAGTCGGATTCGCCGCTTCCCCTCCGGCGTTTCCGGGTCCCGCGGTGCTCGGGCCGGGTCGGAGCGCGTTCGTTCGGGCCGCGGCATGAGGCCTCGGGGCTGGTTCCTGCCCTCGGCGCTGGGGCTGCTGGGGCTGCTGGCCTGCGGAGTGCTGCTGCTGGCGGACAGCCTGGGCTTCGGGGACCTGCGTTGTTACGGGCACCCGTCCTCCGCCGCGCCGTGCCTGGACCGGCTGGCGGCCCGCGGGCTGCGCTTCACCGACTTGTACAGCAGTTCCCCCGTCTGCAGCCCCTCGCGGCGCGGCCCGGGGGCGCCCTGGGGCGGGAGGAGCCGGGGGAAGGACGGGGCGAGGGGCCCGGCCACCCTCTCTGCCCTCGTCCCCTTTTCTCTCTGACTTTGCTCCTCCCTCTCTCTTCCCTGCCACCCCTCCCCCCATTTCTGCACTGGTCGCCCCCTTTTTCTGCCCCGGTCCCCTTTTTTCTGTGCCCTCATCCCCCCTTCTCTCTGCCCTCGTCCCGCCTTCTGTCATCTGCCCTCGCCCTCTCTCACCTCTTTTCTTCCACCCTTTGCATCTTGGCCCTTGTATCTCTCGCCCTTCTTTGCCTTTCTCCCCTCTTTGCCTTCACCTCTGACCTTCAGCTGCACCTCTGCCCCCTTTCCCCTCACCTCTGCCCTCTCCTAGCCCTGTCTGCTACTTTCATCCCCCGTCTCTTGCCTCACACCCCCCCAGCCTTGTGTCCCCCCTCTCTCGCTTCATTCCCCGACCCCCATCTGCCTTCATCCCACCCTAGTCTCCCCCAGCCCCCTCTCTGCTTTCATCCCCCCTCTGTGCCCACATTTTCCCCCAGCTGCCTTCATCCCCACCGTCTACCTTCATCATCCCGCCTCTCTCACGTCTTCCCTCTCTGCCCTCACCCCCCTGACACCCAAAGTGCTGACAAATAAACTCTCTAGGACTTGTTTGGGGGTTTTAGAAAGCAGGCATCCTTTATCAGGCCTGGGCAACACGAGGGAGCGATCCCCGTCAGTCACGTTCAGTGAGACAAATGCTGATTACAGAAGATACTTCCCACTTACATGCCTATGTATACATTTTCCAAGAAATCTCATGCATGTTCTATTACTTTATAAGGATTCATTTTAATGTTGTTATGAATTTCACAACAGTCTAATCTATTGCTAATTGGGAGCTGACTGCAGCTCTCCATCTCTGTTTGAGATAGGGAAAGACTGCAAACAGAGCTGAATAGAGAGAAAAACACATCTGTTCAGCACAGATCATGCTTTGCTCAAGACAGAAAAGTGCCTGGAAAAATACTATGTGAAAAAACATGTTATCAAACTCCGTGCTATCAGAGGGATGTTCTGTCTGACTTTCAAAAAATCCAGCTACTTGGATGATCTTAATTAATTAAAATATTCCACTTTTTGTAATAGTAACAACTTTTTGTATAGCCCCCTCTCTTTCCTTATCCCACCTCGCCTCGTTCCCCCTCTTGCCTCATTGAATTTAGGTTGCAGTGCAAGGTTCTGATGTGCTTCTTTATGCTTTCCTGTTTTATGCACTTTGAGATCTGTTCCTGTAGGTGTTTTTAATCCATTTCAACCATCCCGGGACAGTCTCGTGCACTGCAAATGGTTTTAATGAAGGTGCCATACTGGGTGGATCTGTCCGAGCCATGTCAAATGCACTGTATGTTGACCGGTTTGAGGAAATGATGTGATGTGTTGACCATTTAATGGAGGTGTTAAATTGGGGCCGGGGTTTGAAGGAGTGAGGTGCTGTTCCAGACACAGCTCAAAAGCATCTGTAGGGTGTTGGAACTGAGTCCTCTTTGAGGTCCCTTCCAACCCAAACCACTCTGTGATTCTCTGAAGACCTCCAGCCCCTGGGACCGCTATTCCCTTCCGCTGCACTCTCTCCCTCCTCTCACACCAGGCATGGGTTCACCCTTTGGAGTGAGTCTTTACCTTTGTGCCCTCCTTTCCTTGTGCAGGGACCAGGCCTGGAGTCCTTGCCTGGCCCAGGAGACAGAAGGAGGCTGAAGCAGAGTTTGCTGCGAAAACTCTTTATTCTCAGACAGAGAATAGACCAGCAACAGAATCCTAAGCAAACAGAACCATCTGCCGTAGGCATGGATGGGCAATTTGAAGCATGAGGGCAGGATCAAGTAGGTCTGGGCCCCTGAGGCTGCCTTTGGAGCAGCAGGCATTACCCCAGAAGGACGTGGTTGTGGCCCCATGCAGCCTGCCCTGCATCCTCTTCCACCTGTTCTCAGGTGCTTCCGCCTTTCAGGACCTGCAGATACTCCTGCACCTTAGTGAAGAAGTCCACCAGCTTGTTGAGTGGATACAGGCAGGAGCTGGAATAACTTGGCTCCGTTGTTTGGGGCATCTCAACAGGGTTCGAGGTAGTGAGAAAGTGGCTCCAGAAGCGTTGCGTTGCAGTGGCTGCTTTAACTGAGCGCCGCATCATCTGGGTGAGGATCCAGTCACGGAAGTGCCGTGTGGAAGTGTAGACCCCGGGACGACGGGCTCTGGCACAGCCTGCTCCAAAGCTGGTCAATCCCACCAGCCAGAAGCGGTCAGCATAGGAATCTTGGCAGACCAGAGGACCCCCGCTGTCCCCCTGCAAAGAAGGAGAGAGGATTCAGGGGGTGCTGGGGGCTCTGTCAGCACCAGGGCTGGCTCCTGCTCTCTCCCAGCAGAAGCCAGAGCTGTGTTCCCTGCACAGAAAGGCTCTGCTCTGGCTCTGGAGCCGACAGAACATGGTTGAGGAGGTGGCTGTGGGACTATAAGGCAGGGCTCTCTTTCCTCTCTGCCCAGGGACCCTGGCTGTGGGGCAGAGGGATGTTCCAGGATTGGCGCCTGGACCTATGGGCTGTTGAGAACGTGGGATGGGCTTTAAGGGCAGAGTCACAGGGCTGTGGGACAGGCTGGACGCTGAGCATGGAGAAGCAGTTGGAGCAGTGGGAGGGGGACTTGCTGGGTGAACCAGGCACCGGGGTAGGTTGGGGCAGCTGTGCCAGGGCTGCCGGTGCTGCTGGGGCAGGACTGGGATCATGCTCCTACCTGGCAGGTGTCGATGCCGCCTTGCGGATAGCCTGCACACAGGTTGTGGGGGTGGATGTCCCCACGGTACCACCCGCTGCTGTTGCAGACTTGAATGTCAATGAGGGGGACCTTGGCCTCCTGCAGCGCCGGGGGTAGTCCTCCAGCTGTGGACAAGACAGGAATGAGCACCCGGCAGCTGCTGCCAGTTCCCGTCCTCCCTTCCCTAGGGCTTGGCTTTGCGTCCACAGAGGCATCGTGGTGTTCCCTTCCACCCTGCTCTGGCTGACAGCTCATTCCCATCTCCCCAGACACAGATGACTCTGCAGACTGACGTTGGCTCCTGCCTCTGCTGTCAGGACGCCCAGCCCATCTGACCAGAGTTCCCAGCTTGCACCCAGGATAGAAATGCTTTTGGGGAACTCACATCTGGCCGTGGTGACCCCCCAGCCGCTAACGTAGCAGTTTCTCAGCTGCCAGAGTTGCAGTGAGAAGTCAGGCACACAGGCGAGCTGCACGTAGGGGCCGCACCGGAAAGGCTCGTACAGTTCCATCAAGGCGATGTCATTCGCCTGAGTGGTGTTATCGTAGTCTTCATGAATGATGATCTGTCTGACGTAGCGCACTTGTGCCTCTGGGCCCATAGCAGTTAAGGAGGTGGTACCGGCCACCACGCGCCACGCTGGGACATTCCTGGAAGGCAGATGGCGAGAGGGGTGAGAGGGAGCAGAGGCACGCGCTGGAGCAGCCCAGCAGCTCCTTGCCTCCTGCTTCCCAAGGGAGCGAGGAAAGCTTCTAGGGCATCTATGCCCCAACATGCCTGAGCCACAAGGACTGTGGAGATGGAGGCATCTGGGATGCAGTGGCACCACCCCAGCCTTTTTCTGGGTGCACTGCAAGGAACCGGGCTGGGAGTTGCCCGTGATGCTGCACACTGGGCCTGTGCCGGGGTTTTGGGGATCTCCCTGTTCCCTGCTCCTCCTTACTGGGCATCAACGAAGCAGTGGGCTGCCGACAGCACCCACTGGGGGTGGATGATGGACCCTCCACACACGTGTGAGATGTGCGTCTCGCGGACCTTCTGCACGCTCACAATCCATGGCCAGGCTCCTGGCTGGGCATCTCTGCCCCCAACAACACGCGCTGAGCCATAGCCATAGTAATCCAAGGGCCGGAGTCCGCAGGTCCTGTGGGAACCAGAAACTCATTACTGTCCTGCTCGAGGCATTGATGCTGTTTGGGCAGAAGGTCGGGCAACTTCTCTCCCCACGCGGCATCGCTGCATGGAGCGCAGAGCCAGGGAACCCTGTGGGGTGTGCAGGCATCCACCCCTGTCTCTGCTTTAGCCCCTTAGGGGAGCTGTGCCCGCAGCCTGGGTGCTGGTGAGGAACGGCAGCGACCGCGTGGGGTTGGGGAAGGAACCACATAGGGTTGATGAAGCTGTTGGGAAGCGAGCATCCTCCAGTGAAGCCCAGCAGCGCTGCCCAAGCTCCCTCCCAGCCTGTGCCACTCACTCGCAGGTCTCCCATGATCCCTGCACAGGCTGGCTCATGGCCAGCAGGATGGGTTTTGAAGCCCTCCACAGATGCGGACTCCACCACTGCCCTGGGAAGACTCTGCCAG
>NW_026527854.1:54076-136714 GCF_017976375.1 Cuculus canorus | reverse complement strand
TAGTCTTAATACGACATAACAATTTGCCCTGCTGTCACCTAGCTCTTCTATGACATCATCATTGTCAAATTAATGTCCTTCCATTTCAATGACTTCACAATTCGCCCTTCTATAACCAGGTCTTAGAATGAATTAAAAATTTGCCCTGCAGTCACCTGGCTCTTCTATGACATCACAATCCTCTTTTCATTGTCCCTGAAATTACGTGACTTCATAATTTATCTTCCTAGTACTCAGTCTTACTACGACTTAACAATTTGCCCTGCTATCACCTGGCTCCTCTATCGCATCACAATTGTCACTTCAATGTCCTTCCATTTCGATGACTTAACAATTGGTCCTTGTATAACCAATTTTTACTACGACTTAACAATTTGTCCTGCTATCACCTGGCTCTTCTATGACATCACAATTATAACACAATGTCATTGCATTTCAATGACTTCATAGTTGGGCGCCACATTGCTCTTCTTTGACATCAAAAGCCTCTTTTCATTGTGTCTACACTTAGTGACTTCACAATTCGTCTTTCTACTACCCAGCCTTACTAGGACTTCACAATTTGCCCTGCTGTCACCTGGCTCTTCTATGACATCACATTTATAACACAATGTCATTACATTTCGATGACCTCATAGCTGAGACTTATATAAACAAGTCTTACTACGACTTAACAATTACCCCTGCTATCACCTGGCTTTCTATGACATCATAATCCTCTTTTCATTGTCCCTACATTTACGTGACTTCAAAATTGGTCTTTCTACTACTCAGTCTCACTAGGACTTAGCAATTTGCCCTGCTGTCACCTGGCTCTTCTATGACATCACAATTGTAACACAATGTCCTTGCATTTCGATGACTTCACAATTGGCCCTTATATAATCAAGCCTTAGAACGACTTAACAAATTGCCCTACTATCACCTGGCTCTTCTATGACTTCAAAACTATAACACAATATCATTGCATTTCGATGACTTCACAATTGTCCCATATATAACCAAGTCTTAGTACGACTTAACAATTTGCCCTGCTATCACCTGGCTCTTCTATGACATCACCACTATAACACAACGTCATTGCATTTCGATGACTTCAAAACTGTCACTTATATAACCAAGTCTTAGCATGAGTTAACAATTTGCCCTGCTATCACCTTGCTTTCTATAACATCGCAATCGTCTTTTCATTGTTCCTGTACTTAGGTGACTTCACAACTGGTCTTTCTACTACCCAGTTTTACTAGGACTTAATCATTTGACCAGCTATCACCTGGCTCTTCTATGACATCACCACTATAACACAACGTCATTGCATTTCGATGACTTCAAAACTGTCCCTTATATAACCAAGTCTTAGCATGAGTTAACAATTTGCCCTGCTATCACCTTGCTTTCTATAACATCGCAATCCTCTTTTCATTGTTCCTGTACTTAGGTGACTTCACAACTGGTCTTTCTATTACCCAGTTTTACTAGGACTTAATCATTTGACCAGCTATCACCTGGGTCTTCTACGACATCACAAGTATAACACAATGTCATTGCATTTTGACGACTTCACAATTGGCCCTTATATAACCAAGTCTTACTACGACTTAACAATCTGCCCTGCTATCACCTGGCTCTTCTATGACATGACATTTATAACACAATGTCCTTCCATTTCGATGACTTCACAATTGGCCCTTATACAACCAAGTCTTAGTACGACGTACCAATTTACCCTGCTATCACTTGGCTGTTCTATGACATCACGATTATAACACAATGTCATTGCATTTCGATGACCTCATAGCTGAGACTTATATAAACAAGTCCTACTACGACTTAAAAATTTACCCTGCTGTCACCTGGCTCTTCTATGACATAACAATCCTCTTTTCATTGTCCCTGAAATTACGTGACTTCACAATTTGGCTTTCTACTACCCAGTCATACTAGGAGTTAAACAATTTGCCCTGCTGTCACCAGGCTCGTCTATGCCATCACAAATATAACACAATGTCCTTCCATTTCGAATGACTTAACAATTGGTCCTTGTATAACCAATTTTTACTACGACTTAACAATTTGTCCTGCTATCACCTGGCTCTTCTATGACATCACAATTATAACACAATGTCACTGCATTTCAATGGCTTCATAGTTGGGCGTCATATACCCAACTCTTGGTACGACTTAATAATCTGCCCTGCTCTCACCTGGGTCTTCTATGATATCACAAGCCTCTTTTCATTATCTCTGCACTTAGTGACTTCACAATTTGTCTTTCTAGTTCCCAGTCTTACTACCACTGAACAATTTACCCTGCTATCATCTAGCTCTTCTATGACATCACTATTGTCAAATCATAGTCCTTCCATTTCGATGACTTCACAATTCGCCCTTACATAACCAGGTCTTAGAACGAATTAAAAATTTGCCCTACTATCACCAGGCTCTTCTATGACATCACAATTATAACACAGTATCTTTGCATTTCCATGTCTTCACAAATGGGCCTTATATAAACAAGTGTTAGCACGACTTAACATTTTGCCCTGCTATCACCTGGCTCTTCTATGACATCAGAATTATCACTTCAATGTCTTTCCGTTTCGATGACTTTACAATCGGCCCTTATATCACCAAGTCTTAGTACGACTTAACAATTTGCCTTGCTATCACCTCACTTTCTATCGCATCACAATCCTCTTTTCACTGACTCAGCACTTAGGTGACTTCACAATTGGTCTCTTCACTACCCCGTCTTACTAGGATTACACAATTTGAGCCGCTGTCCCCTGGTTCTTCCATGAAATCAAAATTCTAACAAAATGTCCCGGCATTTCGATGACTTCACTATTGGCCCTTATATAAGGAAATCTTAATACGACATAACGATTAGCACTGCAGTCACCTGGCTCTTCTGTGACATCACAATTATAACACAACGTCATTGCATTTCGATGACTTCACAATTTGCCCTTGTATAACAAAATATTAGTACGAATTAACAATTTGGCCAGCTATCACCTGGGTCTTCTGTGACATCACAATTATAACACACTGTCATTGCATTTCAATGACTTCACAATTGGCCCTTATATAAACAAGTCTTAGTATGACTTAACAATCTGCCCTGCTCTCACCTGGCTCTTCTATGACATCACAAGCCTCATTTCATTGTCTCTGCACTTAGTTACTTCACAATTGGTCTTTCTACTACCCAGTCTTACTAGGACTTCACAATGTAACCTGCTGTCATCAGGCTCGTCTATGACATCACAATTATAAGGCAATGCAATTGCATTTCGACGACTTCATGGTTGGACCTTATATAAACAAGTCTTAGTACGACTTAACAATTTGCCCTGCTGTCACCTGTCTCTTCTATGACATCACATTTATAACACATAGTCATTGCATTTAGATGACCTCATACTTGGGACTTATATAAACATGTCTTAGTACGACTTCACAGTCTGCCCTGCTATTACCTGGCTCTTCTATGATATCACAACTATAACACAATGTCATTGCATTTCGATGAATTCATAGTTGGGCCTTATATAACCAAATCTTAGTAGGACTTCACAATTTCCCCTGCTGTCACCTGGTTCTTCTATGACATCACATTTATGACACGATGTCCTTTCATTTCGATGAATTCACAATTGGCCCTTATATAACCAAGTCTTAGTACGACGTACCAATTTGCCATGCTAACACTTGGCTCTTCTATGACATCACGATTATAACACAATGTCATTGCAATTAGATGACCTCATAGTTGGGAGTTACATAAACATGTCTTAGTACGACAAAAATTTCACTTGGTATTACCTGGCTCTTCTATGATATCACAACAATAACACAATGTCATCGCATTTCGATGACTTCATAGTTGGGCCTTCTGTAACCAAGTCTTATTACATCTTGAAAATTTGCCCTGCTGTCACCTGGCTCTTCTATGACATCACAATTATAACACAATGTCATAGCATTTTGAGGACTGCACAATTGGCCCTTATATAAACAAGTCTTAGTACGATTTAACAATCTGTCCTGCTGTCACCTTGCTCTTCTATGACATCACAAGCCTCTTTTCTTTGTCTCTGCACTTAGGTGACTTCACAATTGGTCTTTCTACTACCCAGTTTTACTAGGACTTCACAATTTAACCTGCTGTCACTAGGCTCGTCTATGACATCAAAATTATAAGACAATGCAATTGGAATTCCATGACTTCATAGTTGGGCCTTATATCACCAAGTCTTAGTACGACTTAACAATTTGCCCTGCTATCACCTGGCTTTCTATCACATCACCATCCTCTCTTCACCGACTCAGCACTTAGGTGACTTTACAATTGGTCTTTCTACTACCCCGTCTTACTAGGACTTAACAATTTGAGCCGCTGTCACATGGCTCTTCCATGACATCCCAATTATAACACAATGTCCTGGCATTTCGATGACTTCACAATTGGCCCTTATATATCGAAATCCTAGTACGACATAACAATTTGCACTGCTGTCACCTGGCTCTTCTATGACATCACAATTATAACACAATGTCATTGCATTTCAATGACTTCATAGTTGGGTGTCATATACCCAACTCTTGGTACAACTTGATAATCTGCCCTGCAATCACCTGGCTCTTCTATGACATCACAAGCCTCTTTTCATGGTCTCTGCACTTAGTGACTTCACAATTGGTCTTTCTACTACCCAGTTTTAGTAGGACTTAACCATTTGCCCAGCTATCACCTGGCTCTTCTATGACATCACAATTATAACACAATGTCATTGCATTTCGACGACTTCACAATTGGCCCTTATATAACCAAGTCTTACTACGACTTAACAATCTGCCCTGCTATCACCTGGCTCTTCTGTGACATCACAATCCTCTTTTCATTGTCCCTGCACTTACGTGACTTCACAATTTTTCTTTCTATTATCCAGTCATACTAGGACTTAAACAATTTGCCCTGCTGTCACCTGGCTCGTCTATGCCACAATATCCTTGCATTACGATGACTTCGCAATTGGCCCTTACATAATCAAGTCTTAGTACGACTTAACAATTTACCCTGCTATCACCTGGCTTTCTATCACATCGCAAACCTATTTTCATTGTCCCTGCACTTCGGTGACTTAACGACTGGTCTTTCTACTACCCAGTTTCACTAGGACTTCACAATTTAACCTGCTGTCATCAGGCTCGTCTATGACATCACAATTATAAGGCAATGCAATTGCATTTCGACGACTTCATGGTTGGACCTTATATAAACAAGTCTTACTACGACTTTAACAATCTGCCCTGCTGTCACCTGGCTCTTCTATGACATCACAAATATAACACAGTATCATTGCATTTCGAGGACTTCACAATTGGCCCTTATATAACCAAGTCTTAGTACGACTTAACAATTTGCCCTGCTGTCACCTGGCTCTTCTATGACATCACATTTATAAGACAATGTGCTTCCATTTCGATGACTTCACAATTGGCCCTTATATAATCAAGTCTTAGTACGACGTACCAATTTGCCCTGCTATCACTTGGCTCTTCTATGACATCACGATTATAACCCAATATCCTTGCATTTCGATGACTTCACAATTGGCCCTTATATAAAGAAATCTTAGTACGACTTAACAATTTGCCCAGCTATCGCCTGGGTCTTCTATGACATAACAATTATAACACAATGTCATTGCATTTCAATGACTTCATAGTTGGGCCTTATATAAACAAGCCTTAGTACGACTTAACAATTTGCACTGCTATCACCTGGCTCTTCAATGACATCACAATTATAACATAATGTCATTGCATTTCGACGACGTCACAATTGGCCCTTATTTAAACAGCTCTTAGCACGACTTAACAATCTCCACTGTTATCACCTGGCTCTTCTATGACATCACAATCCTCTTTTCATTGTCCCTGACCTAACGTGACTTCACACTTTCTCTTTCTACTACCGACTCTTACTAGGACTTAACAATTTGCCCTTCTATAACATGGCTCTTCCATCACATCACAATTGTCACTTCAATGTCCTTCTATTTCCATGACTTCATAGGTGGGCCTTATATAAACAAGTCTTAGTACGACTTAACAATTTGCCTTGCTATCAACTGGCTCTTCTATGACATCACAATTATAACACAATGTCATTGCATTTCGATGACTTCATAGTTGGGTCTTATATAAACAAGTCTTAGAACGAAATATTCAATTTGTCCTGCTATCACCTGGCTGCTCTATGACATCACAATTATAATTTCAATGTTCTTGCATTTCGATGACTTCATAGTTGGGCCTTATATAACCAAGTCTTAGTACATTTTAACAATTTGCCCTCCAATCACCTGGCTCTTCTATGACATCACAATTATCACTTCAATGTCATTGCATTTCGATGACTTCATAGTTAGGCCTTATATAAGCAAGCATTAGTACGACTTAATAATTTGCCCTGCTATCACCCGGTTCTTCTATGACATCACAATCCTCTTTTCATTGTCCCTGAACTTACGTGACTTCACAATTGGTCTTTCTACTACCCAGTCTTACTAGGACTTAACAATTTGCCCTTCTATGACATGGCTCTTCTATCACATCACAATTATAATTTCAATGTCCTTGCATTTCGATGACTTCATAGTTGGGCCTTATATAACCAAGTCTTAGTACGGCTTAACAATTGGCCCTGCTATCACCTAGCTCTTCTATGACATCACAACTCTCTATTCAGTGTCCCTGCAATTCGTGGACTTCACAATTGGCCCTCCTACTACCCAGACTTATTAGACTTAAGAAGTTGCCCTGCTATGACCTGGCCCTTCTATGACATCACAATTCTCACTTAAATATTTCTGCACTTCTATGACTACAGAATTTCCCTTCTACTACCCTGTGAAATTATGACTTAACAATTTGCCCGGCTGTCAGCTTTACCTGTATAACATCACAATTTGCTCTTCAATGTCCCTGCGTCTTAATGACGTCAGTATTGGCTCTTCTAGCACCTAGCCTTACTGCGACTTAACAATTTGCCCTGATATGACCTGACTCTTCTATGACACCTCATTCCTCTATTCAGTGTCGCTGCACTTCGATGAATTCACAATTGCCCTTATACTACCAAGTCTTATTACGACTTAATAATTTGCCCTGCTATGACCTGACCCTTCTATAGCATCACAATCCTTTTTTCAGTTTCCCTGCACTTCGATGACCTCATAACTGTTCTTTCTACTACCCAGACTTATTACGACTTAACAAATAGCCCTGCTATGTCCTGGCTCTTCTAGGACATCACAATTCTCACTTAAATGTCCATGCACTTTGGTGACTTCACAGTTGGCCTTCTACTACCCAGTCTTATGGTGGCTTAACAATTTGCCCTGCTATGACCTGACTCTTCTACGTCATCGCAGTTCTATCTTAAATTTCCCTGCACTACGATGACTTCACAATTAGCCCTTCTATAACTCAGTCTTATTATGACTTAACAATATGCCCTGCTGTCAACTTTCCCTTTATGACATCATAATCCGCTCTTCAATGTCCCTGCATTTCGATGACTTCACAATTGGCCCTTATACTACCAAGTATTATTACGACTTAACAATTTACCTGGCAATGACCTGGCTCTTCTGTGACATCACTATCCTCTCTTCAGTGTTCCTTCACTGCGATGACTTCACTATTCGCTCTTCTAGTACCCAGTCTTATTATGACATAACAACTTGCCCTGCTTTCACTTGGCCCTGCTATGAACTCACAATTCGCTCTTCAATGTCCCTGAACTTTGATGACTTCACAATTGGCCCTTCTACTACACAGTCTTATTATGACTTAACAATTTGCCCCGGTATGACGTGGCTCTTCTACGACATCACAATCCTTTCCTCAAAGTCCCTGAACTTCGATGACTTCACAACTGGCCTTTCCACTACCCAGTCTTATTATGACTTAACAAATTGCCCTGCTGTCACCTTTCCCTTCTGTGACATCACAATTCGCTTTTCAATATCCCTGTATTTCGATGGCTTCAGAATAGGCCCTTCTACTACCTAATCTTATTAGGACTTGAAAACATGCCCCGTTGTCACGTTTCCCTTCTGGGACATCAACATTCACCCTCCAGTGTCCCTGGACTTCGATGACTTAGAAATTGGACCTTCTACTAACCAGACTTATTACCACTGAAAAATTTGCCCTGCTATGTCCTGGCTCTTCTAGGACATCACAATTCTCTATTCAGTATCCCTGCACCTTGATGACTTCACAGCTGGCCATTCTACTCCCCACTTTTATTAGGACATAACAACTTGCCCTGCTATCACCTAGTATTTCCATGACATCACAATTCTCACTTAAATGTCCATGCACTTCGGTAACTTCCATTGGCCCTTTGACTACCAAGTCTTATTACGACTTCACAATTTGCCCTGCTATGACGTGGCCCTTCAATGACATCACCATTGGCTCTTCAATGTCCTTGCATTTCCATGACTTCACAATTGGCCCTTCTAATACCCAGTCTTATTACGACTTAAAAATATGCCCTGCTGTCACCTGGGCCCTTCTATGACATTATAGTCTGCTCTTTAAAGTCCCTGCCTTTTGATGACTTCACAATTGACAATCCTACTGCCCAGTCCCTACAGAACAGCTTCGCTCAGGCTCCCCTGTCCACGTTCCCTTCTCAGGCCCTACAGCTCCAACCTCATCCCCAGCTCCTGAAGAGCAGAGCTGGAGCCAGCGCTGCTCGGGACTGTCAGCCTCACGCACCCATGCGAGAGAACTTCCAGGTTGCTTCTCTGGGAAAGGCCAGGAAGGGGTCTGGGAGGGACCAATGCACTCAACGGAACTCAGCAACACGCTCACCTTCTTGGCAGGTGACACCTCAGCAAGGTCCTTCTGTCTGGTCAGGAGGAACTTGGCCACATCCATGTCCAGAGCGCTACGGCTGGGAATGTAGCAATCTGGCCCAACAATCCCTTGCGTCCTCTGCATTCTGGATCCTTCTTTACCTGCATTCACACACATCGCTATTGTCTTACGGCTACGCAAGAGCCCAGACCAGAGCCTTCCTGAGACAGCAAAGCCAGTGCTTTGCCACATCCCCCCTCGCAGACAAGCGGCACTCACAGAGCTCGTGCCATCCAAAGCCCGACTTGCTCGGACCTCTGCCCCCCGTCTAACGCGTGAGTTAGGGGCTGCCAACAGACAGCAACTGCAGAGGTCTCTGCCCCTCGGCCCCCCGCACTCCCCTCTGCCACCGTTCACCGGCTGTACCACACCACATCCCGCTGGAGCTGCGGGAGCCGCTGCCCGTGTGGCTGATGGGGCTGAGCCCGGGGCTGAGCTTTGCTCGGCCTCAGGGATTGCCAGGAGTGGCTGCAGCAGCGCCACGGGGATTGCTGCAGGGATCACCTCGGGAATCGCCTGGAGAATCGCCTCGAGAAATGCTGCGTACAGCAGAAGGGTCGCCTTGAGCAGAAACTGCACGTGGGCTGCAGGCGAGGGCGTCAGTGGGGGCAGCAACGGGACGGGACCGGGGCTGCAGCCTGGCCACCACAACCCCTGGGCTGATCCGCAGCACCCTCGGCACTGAAGCCTTCTCTGCCTCTCCCCCCATTTCCTGAGCCCTCCCTCTCCCCTCTTTCTCTCTCTCTCCCTCCCCTTCTATCCCCCTCTCCCCTCCCCTCTCTCTCTCCCAAACGCTTCTCCCTCTCTTCCCACTCCGTCTCCCTTTCCTCCCTCTCCCCAGCTCCTTTCCCCTCCCTTCCCCCCTCAGCTCTTCCTTCTACCCCTTCTCCTCTCTCTCAGCCCCTCCTTCTCTCCCCCCTTTTCCCCTCTTGCTCTCCTCCTCTCCCCTCCCCCCTCCCCTCCCTCTCTCAGCCCTTTCTCCCCTCTCCCCTCCCTCTCCTTCCCCTCCCTGCCCTCCTCTCCCCTTTCCCCGCGGCTCTCTCGCCCCTCCCCGCCGCCCCCAGCCCCACCGGTCGGTTCCTCCCCCGCAGCCCCTCACCTCCGCGCTGCCGCCCTCACCTCCGCGCTGCCGCCCTCACCTCCGCGCTGCCGCCCTCACCTCCGCGCTGCCGTTAAGGCTCCGCAGCCCCGCGCCGGCGGTTGGACCCGCGCGGTCGCGCCTCTCATTGGCTGAAGCGGGGACGGCCCCTCCCATTCCCTGGGGCGGGGACGGAGGGGGCACTCCAAAAAGGAAGGGGGGGGTCGGGGCACCCGGAAGGTGGGGGCAAGCCCCAAACTGGGGGCTCCTGAGTGCATTCTGGGGGGCAGTGTTTCCTTCCAAGCCCCAAGGAGCCCCCAAACCCCATCCCAGCTCCCCAAAGCCCCCACGAAGCCCAAAACCCATCTCACCCCTTCCCACAGCCCCCCCCCCCCCAAATCCCCCTCAAACCCTCAGGGGATCCCCAAAGCCCCACCTCAGCACCTCCAAAGCCCCTGGGGACCCGAAAACTCAGCCCTATCCCCCCATAAACTCCTCCCCAAATCTCCCCCACAGACCCTGGGGACCCCAAAACCCCCACCTCAGCTACCCCCAAGCCCCTGGGGACCCCAAGATCCAGCCCCACCCCCAGCAAACCTCCAGGGCAGCTAAAAAAATACCCCACCCCAGCCCCCCCAATGCTCACCTGGGCCTAGCTAGAGGACCCCCAAAACTCAGCCCTGTCCCCCCATAGTGCTCCCAAATCTCCCGCAAACCTGTAGGGGACCCCAAAATCCAACCCCACCTCCCCCAAAGCTTCTGGGGTCCCCAGCACCTGCACCCTAGCCCCTACCCAATGCCTCCCCTGGGCACCCCAAATCTCCACCCCAGCCCCCCAGTACCCCTTGCCAAGCCCCGCAGGAACCCCAAACCCCAGCTCCAGTTCCATATAGCCTCCCCCAAATCTCCCGCAGACCCCCTGGGGACCTCCAAACCCTCACTTCAGCCACCCCCAAGGCCCCCCAGGGCCCCTGGAGATCCCAGAACTCTCTCCCAAGAGTTGAGGTGGGGCTGAGGGAGAGTGCAAGATCTTGTGATGAGATTTTGGGGTGCCCCCACATTTCAGGGCTCTTGCTACAACGAAACCTCTGTCCTCCTCCTTTGCTCACTGATACCCAACTCTACCAGCATTATTAATAAAAAGGGAACCCATTTCCTACTGACCTTTCTTGCACCCCAGTCCCACAGCTCTCGCCACTGCTGGGCTCTCAGCCAAGCCCTTTCTCACACAGCTCCAAACACATCAGGGGCTCATGGCCTTGTCTCATCAGACACGGAGAACGTCCATGGATTGGGATCCCCCAGCTGCCCTGGGGCCTTGCTCAGTGTTTTCCCCTGAAAGGTTTCTCAAAGCCCAGCTCTCTCAGCCTTTCCTTGTCCATAATATGCTCCAGGCCCAACCATCCTTCTGGGCTGGGCAGGACTCACTCCAGGCTGGGCAGGGTCTTCCTGGTGCTGGGAGCCCCGTCCTGGACACAGCAGCCCTGATATGTCCTGTGGTGGGTTAACCTTGTCCAGCAGCCGGTTCCCCCCCCAGCTGCTCCCTCCCTGCCCGGAATCAATGATACAGAGGGAGAAAACAATCCAGGAGAGCTCATGGGTCAAGAGAAAGCAAAGGAGTTCAGGAACCAATGACTGTCGCTGGCAAAGACATGTGGACTTTGCTGAAGGTCTGTTTAATTTATTGCCAGTTAAGAAAGGTTTGGATTATGAGAAACAAGAACAAAACATTAAAGCCCATTCCTCTCCTGATTTCTCCCACGCTCAAATGACTCCTTTGCTCCCAGTTCCTTTGCCCACCCCATCCCCAGAAGGAGCATGGAGGGTGGTGAAGAGGGGGTTAACAGTCAGTGAAGAACATCTCTGCTGCTCCTTCCTCCTCACACTTCTCCCCTGCTCCAGTGTGGCTACTCTCCATAGGATCCCATCTCATTACAGGTCAAGGCTCAGTGTGGTTCATTCCTTTCTCTCTACCCGTGGGGCAGTGTCAGGACCCTGAGAGCATCTATGGACCTTCATGGCCCTGACCAGCATCACCTGGACCTCCACCCACCCCTCTGTCCATGGCCCAGGAGACCAGGTTTGACTGACATTCCCAGCTTGAGCTAATCTGTAGGTGTGTGGGTCTGCAGACACAGACACAGCCTGTCCTGTCCATGGGCCTTGTTGAGTCAGACTTGCAGAGTCACTTCCCAGGTTGGTTCTTTAGGGGGTTAAAAGTGGAATGACATCGTAGCCATCCCAGTGCCAGAACCCAGGAGATTCACAGAGGCCTAGGGCCATTCCTCTGCCTTTCTTTTCATCGCTTGGTCAGGTCTGAGAGGCGATATAGAAAAGCAGGTGAGGTTTCAGGGTGCAGATGATGGAAATGGGGGAGTAGAGCCATCACGTGAAATGATCTAAAATCAGTTTATTCAAAACCATTCTCTTCCTTTCACAGAACTCTTAAGTCTTCCACAAGAACCTAGAAGCTCTAAGATGCCTCCACCTCCCACTCTTGTAGTTTTTAAGCTGACAGTTTCCAAGTCATTTTGTTTGAATTCTGTTTCCAGCCTAAAGGACCCCAAGGGCTGGAGATGGGCCAGGAGACTGGCAGAAGGATCCTGCTGCTCTGGACAAGAAGGTGGACGTTCCCAGGTATCATAGAAGGTGTGGTAGACTGATAGCTGTGTTCATAGAGCAGGTCAAATGCCCAAATCCTCTCTTTTAATTGTGTCCTCGGAGTCTTGTTGATGTCTAAAGTCTCTGTGCAGATGTTGACATGGACTGAGCAGCCTGGTCTGAATTCAGAGCTGGCCCTGCTTGGAGCTGGGAATTGGACTGGAGGTCACCTGAGCCCTCTTATTCCCTAGGTTTTCCTTTGAACACAAGATATAGAGACCCACTTAGCAGGTTGCCCCGAGCCTCCCCCGCAGGCCAAAGTGTGCCCTCACACCTCATGCTGTGGGCCTCTAACTCCATCCTGGCAGACCTCCTCCAGATCCTTTCCAGTTTCTCCACTTTCCTTTTGAACTGTGAGACTCTTTGGGTCCTGTGGCATCGTCCTGGTGCCAGAAGAGTGAGGGCAGTGATTGTCTCCTTTGCACAGCATCAAGAGTTGCTCCCTCTGCTCCCTCCCAGTGAGTGGCTGCGGGTGGGCAAGAAGTTGTCAGGGGGACACAGCCAGGACAGCTGACCCGGGCTGGTCAGAGGGAGATTCCATAACATAGATGCCATCATCAGTGATAAAACCTGTGGCAGGAGAAGTGGAGATTTTTATTGTTCAAGGTGATGGGTGATGGTAGACTGGTGGAGTGTCAGTCCGCTTGAGGGAGGTGGCAAGTGGTGGCATTTGCATTGGTTTTGATTTTGGTTTATGTCAGTTTTTAGATTAGACATTAGGAAGAAATTTTTCACAAAGAAGGTGGTGAGGCAGTAGCCCAGGTTTCCCAGGGGAGCCGTGGATGCCCCTCCCTGGAGGTGTCCAAGGTCAAGTCAGATGGGGCCTTGAGTAACCTGGTCCACTGCAAGGTGTCCCTGCCCACGGCAAGGGGGTGGAACGGGATGGGCTTTGATGTCCCTTCAACCCAAGCCATTCTATGATTCTGATAAATGTTGGAAGACTCAATCTCATTGACCATTTCTGAAAGGGCAGGGAATGTGTGAGTGGAGCTTCTGCTCAGGGAGATTCCCAGTCTGCTCACTCAGCTCCCTGGGATGCTGCCACTCCTGTCTCATAGACAGGGAAGTACTGCGTTTGCTCAAGTGATCCCTGACTTGATCCTCACCCATCTTACCCATCTCCTCCAGAGTCCTGCCCTGAGTCACAGTGGCCTGGGAGACCTTGATGGGGAAGACGGGCACAAAGAGGAGGCAGGGAATCTCAAATCTGAGCACAGGGCAGAGATTACATTAAATATCAGGAACTTCACTGAGTTTGCCTTCTCACTTTCCTGCCCTGGGGGAATTTCAGTGGAAAAATAGAAGAAAAGGCTGTCATGATTGAAGAAATCAGCGAGACTCCTAAGCTGTGTCCTTGAGTGGTCAGTAGGTCTGATAGGAGCCTCCAAAAGTGTCTGCAGCTGCTCCTCTGCCCACGGACACCACTAGCATCAGCTCTGCTGGACCCACCAGGCTCAGTCTGTGCTGTCCTTTTCTGCTTATAAACAAGACCCTGTGCCCAGCTTTACCCGGCAAACAGGCAGCTTAGTGTAGGGCCAGGGGGAGAGCAGAGAGGGTCAGATGGGGTCTGTGAGCACTCACAGGGAAAAGACATGGGACAGGGAAACACCTCCCAGGAGGAAAATCTCCATCAGAAGGCATTGGATCACAGAATGAGAGGAGAATTCATACAGAGGTGTTCTGGGAGGGAGAATTCAGACAGCTCTGTGTGATCTCCTCCAGGGCAGCCCCTTCCTCTGAGCAAGCCCCCTGGCCTCCTCTCCCACCCAGCAAAGCCTCTGCCCTCAGGGCTCTGGGCTCCAGGGCTGAACTCCGTCCTCTGCAGCCACAGCTCCAGTGCCCTCTCCAGAGCACAGGGGCTGAGAGCATCTGCCCAGCACGGTTGGTGTCTGGGAGGGGACGAGCACAGCTGGGGAAGGGGAACACTGTCTGTGTGCCCGGCTGCCTCTGCCCTGGCCTCTCTCAGCCAGACCCTCACTCTCTTTCTCCCTGTTTCTCCCCTTGTCTCTGGTATTGTTATTTTTCTCTCCTTGTCCCTGCCAGGCTCTCTGGGGTTGGGAGTTGCAGCTGCAGAGTCACCCACTGAGCTGGTCACTCCTTTCCTGCAGTTGTGTCCATGGGAATCTGTGTCCCAGCTTTGCTCTGAGCTGTGAGGCTGTGGGCAATGCAGTCAGTGGGGCTGGGGAAGGAGCTGGATCTCCTGTAATCAAATGCCATCACATGACACATGACTCTCTCCTTGGGTGTCCTTCCAATCTGTCAGCTTCCCTCCAGAATCCAAATCTGTCCTGTTACATCTTGGTGTTACCTGAAATCCCTGTGGAGAAGTGTAGAGAAGCTACAGCCTTCTGGGTTTGTGAAATGAACTATGTATGTCCTGGGCTGAAAGCGGGGGCTGAGACCCGAGCAAAGAGTGAGACACTGCGGGGGGTGAGGTGGATCCCTCTGCCCTCAGCAGTGGTTTTTCAGGGCACCATGGGTTTGTGATCCCCTTCATCTCAGAAAGAGATGGAGATTATGGACCTGGAGATGATGGAGCCGATGGAGATGATGGACCCAGAGATGGTGGAGCTGACGGAGATGATGGAGCTGGAGAAGATGAAGCCGGAGCTGATGGAACCGATGGAGATGATGGAGCCGGAGACAATGGAGCCAAATATGATGGAACCGGAGATGATGGAGCTGACGGAGATGATTGAGCCGATGGAGATGATGGAGCTGGAGAGGACAGAGCCGATGGAGATGATGGAACCAATGGGGATGATGGAGCCGACAGAGATGATAGAGCTGGACATGATAGAGCCAGAGATGATGGAGCGCCGATGGCAATGATGGAGCCAACGAAGATGATGGAGCCAGACATGATGGAGATGATGGAGGTTATGGAGATGGTGGCGCTGATGGAGCTGGAGACGATGGCGCCGATTGAGATGATGGAGCCGGAGGTGATGAGCCGATGGAGATGATGGAGATGATGGAGATGATGAAGATGGTGGAGATGGAGATGACAGAGATAGATATGATGAAGGTGATGGAAGTGGAGATGGAGATGATAGAGATGATTGAGATGGTGGAGATGGAGATGATGGAGATGATGGAGCTGGACATGATGGGGTGATGGAGATGATGGAGATGGTGGTGATGGAGATAATAGAGATGACTGAGATGATGGAGATTGGGATGGCCGTGATGGAGATGATGGAAAATGTGATGATGGAGATGATGGAGATGATGAGCTGGAAATGATGGAGATGATGCAGATGGAGATGGAGATGATGTTGATGATGGAGATGATGGAGATGATGGAGATGGAGATGGTGGAGATTGGGATGGGGATAGAGATGGTGGAGATGGGGAGATCCTGGCCCAGGTTGTCCAGGGGAGCAGTGGCTGCTCCATCCCTGGAGGTGTCCAAGGCCAGGTTGGATGGGGCTTGGAGTCCCTGATCCAGCGGGAGGTGTCTCATGGCGGGGGGTGGAACGTGATGGGCTTGGAGGGTTTGGAGAGCCTCTCCGAGCAGCTGGGAGGTTCTCCACAGCGTGTCCACCCATGAGTGAGGTCTCCAAAGGGAAGGCCCAGCTTTTCTGTTGGTGAATCAAGGAGCTTCCAGAACATCAAACATGGAAACCTCTGGTTCTGCTGTCCTTTTAGATCCCACCCAAAGCCCGTCCAGGTCTCAAGGAGGAACCGAGGGAGTTTCTTCATCCAAGGATGGCTTTGAACACCTCTGGTTCCATGGCCTTGAGAATCAGCTTCTAAATGAGGAAACAGAATGGAAGCATGGAATGGTTTGAGGTGGAAAGGACCTTAAAGATCATCCAGTTCACCCAGTATAACCAGTATAGCCGGTACACATAGTGTACAGAGCACCCAGTGCACAGTGCACCCAGTCCTTGCAGTGCCTGTAGGACACACAGCACCAGTTCAACCAGTGCTCCCAGTAGACACACAGTGCTGTGGCACAGGGGGGCCATCCTTAACAGTGGGTACAGTCCCAGTTCACCCAGTATAACCAGTAAAAGGGGCACCCAGTTCACCCAGCACACAGCACAGAGAGCACCCAGTGTGTGCAGTTCCCATAGGACACACAGCACCAGTTCAACCAGTTCACCCAGTATAAACGTGGTGCTGCGGCACAGCAGAACCATCCTTAACAGTGGGTACAGTCCCAGTTCAGCCAGTATAACCAGTATAGCCAGTAAAAGAGCACCCTGTATACCCAGTATACCCAGCACACAGCATGCAGAGCACCCAGTCCATGTAGCACCAGTTCAACCAGTGCTCCCAGTACACAAAGTGCTGCAGCACAGTGGGACCATTCTTGACAGCGGGTATTGTCCCAGTTTGGCCAGTACACCCAGTATAACCAGTACACTCAGTGGACAGAGCACCCAGTACTCCCCATTCACCCAGTACACAGCGCCCCCAATCCATGCAGTGCCTGTAGGACACGCAGCACCAGTTCACCCAGCGCTCCCAGTAAACGCACGGTGCTGCAGCACAGCAAGATCATCCTTGACAGTGATGTTGTCCCAGTTCACCCAGTAAAGCCAGTATAGCCAGTACACATATTGCACAGAGCACCCAGTACTCCCAGTTCACCCAGCACACAGGGTACCTAGTACATGCAGTGCCTGTAGGACACATAGCAACAGTTCAACCAGTGCTCCCAGTACACACGGTGCTGCAGCACAGCGGGACTGTCCTTAAGAGTGGGTACTGTCCCAGTGTCACCAGTAGAACCAGTAGAACCAGTCCAAACAGTACAGAGAGCATCCAGTTCACCCAGTATACACAGCACACAGAGCACAGAGTCCATGCAGCTCTATAGTACAGTGTTCTTCTATTGGTGATTTGCAGTTTGCAATGAAAGCGCTCCCGGGAGAAAGAGCTAACGAGCAGCAGCATTCTGGGCTAGCGCGTTCCCCTTAGCTGTTATCGGTGAACGTTTCCAATTCACCAGCGAGCTTTCCTGAGCACATTCCTGTCACAGCTGCCCAATATATACTTAAGTAGACTCCTAAACATGTTGTGCACTTTGCAGTGATGGTTCCAGCAGAGAAGTGATTCACAAACAGCAGCATTCAGAGCAAGTGACTTTGAAGGGCAAGATAGGTAGACAAGTTTTGCTGTGATCAGGAAAGTCACAGAGGAAGAATCTATAGTACAGCTTTACATTGGACCTTAGGAAAAACTTCTTCACAAAAGGGGTTCTCAAGCACTGGAACAGGCTGCCCAGGTAAGTGGTTAAGTTCCCATTCCTGGAGGTATTTAAAAGGCAGGGAGATGAAGGGCTTAGGGATATGATTTGGTAGTGGACAGGTACGGTTGGAATAGTTGGTCTCAAAGGTCTTTTCCAGGCTAATGGTTTTATGATTCTTTCACTGCCAGCATCACATCATTGCTGAACTCATAGTTCAAGTGGAACAGAATATGTCAACAGTTCATTGCAGTAACATTTCGCTCAGTTGGGGAAGAGAGTAGACAGGAACTGGCCCCTTGTTCCTCAGAACTACAACTTCTTATAATTAACTTCCTGGTGTGAGGAGAGAGGCTTTGGCTTCTTTGATCATGGGGTGACCCACCCACCCCCAGGTTTTCTTACTAGGGATGGGTCATACTTGTCTCCAAGGGGAACTAAAGTTATCTCTAAAAATCTAGTTAGGCTCTTAAATAGAGCTTTAAACTAGATGTGAAGGGGAGGAGACCAGGCTAGTTGGGAATGAGCCTGGAAGTGGGAAACCGGTGGCTGAGAAATGGTGTGCTGGAGAGGACCACCAGTACACCACAACAGGGCAAGTGAGGGCGAGTACAAGTGGGGACAGTAAGGATGAAACTGGGTCTGTGGAATTAGTTATTCCAAGGACCAGTCAATCGAGAATAAACTCTCTTCCCTTTATGAGGGCTGAAGGTTCATCAGCCCAGCTGAAGTGCATTTACACCAATGCACGCAGCATGGGCAATAAGAAGGATGAGCTGGAAGCTGTTGTAGGGCAAGGTGACTATGATGTCATTGCCATCACAGAAACGTGGTGGGATGACTCACATAACTGGACTACAGCTATGTTGGGATATAAACTCTTCAGGCAGGACAGGAAGGGTAGAAAAGGAGGCGGGGTAGCCCTCTATGTCAAAGAGTGCTTTGATACTCTTGAACTGGATTACGGTGAGGATGGGATCGAGTGCCTATGGGTTAAAATCAGAGGAGCCCACAAGAAAGGGGACTTTGTGATAGGAGTCTGTTACAGACCACCCAGCCAAGAAGAAGCTGCTGATGAGCTCTTCTATAAACAGCTGGGGACAGTATCTAAATCTCTGCCTCTTGTCCTTGTGGGAGACTTTAACTTTCCGGATGTCTGCTGGGAGTACAATACAGCAGAAAGGAAACAGTCTAGGAGGTTCCTGGAGTGCATTGAAGACAACTTCCTTGCACAACTGGTTAGCGAACCAACAAGGGAGGGTGCCTTCCTAGACCTGCTGTTTGTGAATAGAGAAGGTCTTGTTGGGGATTTGACGGTTGGAGAACGCCTGGGATTGAGCGATCATGAGATGATAGGGTTTTCAGTTCTAGGTGGGATTAAGAAGGGGGTTAGCAAAACAGTCACATTAAACTTCCAGAGGGCAGACTTTGGCCTGTTCAGAAGGTTGATTAGCAAAGTCCCGTGGGAAACAGTCCTTCAGGGCAAGGGAGCCCACGAAGGTTGGGCGCTCTTGAAAAATGAAATCCTAGTAGCTCAAGAGCAGGCCATCCCTGTGTTCCGGAAAAGGAGCCGGCGGGGGGAAAAGCCAGCTTGGTGGAGCAGGGAGATCTCAAGATGCGTCAATAATAAGAAGAAGCTTTATGTGCTTTGGAGGAAAGGACAGGCATCTTGGGTGGACTACAGGAACGAAGTGAGATCAGTGCAGGGAAAAAATCAGGAGGGCCAAGGCCCAACTAGAATTAAAACTCGCTAAGTCTGTGAAAGACAACAAAAAGTCTTTCTACAAGTACATTAACAGGAAAAGGAGGACGAGGGAGAATATCCAGTCTCTAGTGGATGCAGAAGGAATAACAGTGACAGGGGATAAGGACAAGGCTGAGGTACTAAATGCCTTCTTCGCCTCAGTCTTTGATAGCAAAGGAAGTTCTTCCTTCTGTTTACAAATCCAAGAGTTAGAGGGGCAGATTGAGGCTCCCGTGATCCAAGAGGAGGCGGTTAGAGACTTGCTTGCCCAGCTAGACGCCCACAAGTCTATGGGGCCGGATGGGATCCACCCAAGAGTATTGAAGGAGCTGGCGGATGTCCTTTCCAAACCCCTATCCATCATCTTCCAGAGGTCCTGGCTGACTGGGGAAGTTCCACTAGACTGGAGGCTGGCTGATGTTGTGCCCATATATAAGAAGGGTTGCAGAGAGGATCCGGGGAACTACAGGCCTGTCAGTCTCACCTCAGTGCCAGGCAAAGTCATGGAACAGGTAATCTTGAGTGCTATCATGAAGCACATGCAAGAGAACCGGGTGATCAGGCCCAGTCAACATGGGTTTACAAAAGGCAGATCTTGCCAACTAACCTGATCACCTTCTATGACAAAATCACTCGACTACTGGATGGGGGAAAGGCTGTGGATGTAGTCTTCTTGGACTTCAGTAAAGCCTTTGACACAGTTTCTCACAGCATTCTGCTTCAGAAACTGTCTGCCTCTGGCCTGGACAGGCGCACACTCTCCTGGGTTGAAAACTGGTTGGATGGGCCAGAGAGTGGTGGTCAATGGAGTTAACTCCAGCTGGAGGCCAGTCACAAGTGGAGTTCCTCAGGGCTCAGTACTGGGTCCAGCTCTGTTCAATGTCTTTATCAATGACCTGGATGAAGGCATTGAGTGCACCCTCAGCAAGTTTGCAGATGACACTAAGCTGGGAGGAAGTGTCGATCTGCTGGAGGGTAGGGAGGCTCTGCAAAGGGATCTGAACAGGCTGGACTGCTGGGCCGAGACCAATGGGATGAGGTTTAACAAGGCCAAATGCCGGGTCCTGCACTTGGGGCACAACAACCCTATGCAGCGCTACAGACTGGGGGAGAATGGCTGGAGAGCTGCACGGAAGAGAAGGACCTGGGGGTGCTGGTTGACAGCCGACTGAATATGAGCCAGCAGTGTGCCCAGGTGGCCAAGAAGGCCAATGGCATCTTGGCTTGTATCAGAAATGGGGTCACCAGCAGGTCCAGGGAGGTGATTCTCCCTCTGTACTCAGCACTGGTGAGACCGCACCTTGAATACTGTGTTCAGTTCTGGACCCCTCACCACAAGAAGGATGTTGAGACCCTGGAGCGTGTCCAGAGAAGAGCAACAAAGCTGGTGAGGGGGCTGGAGAACAAGTCATACAAGGAGCGGCTGAGAGAGCTGGGGTTGTTTAGCCTGGAGAAGAGGAGGCTGAGGGGAGATCTTATTACTCTCTACAACTACCTGAAAGGAGGTTGTGGAGAGGAGGGAGCTGGCCTCTTCTCCCAAGTGACAGAGGGACAGGACAAGAGGGAATTGGCCTGAAGCTCCGTCAGGGGAGGTTCAGGTTGGATATCAGAAAAAAATTCTTCACAGTAAGAGTCATTGGCTACTGGAACAGGCTGCCCAGGGAGGTGGTCGAGTCGCCTTCCCTGGAGGTGTTTAAGGAACGGGTGGATGAAGTGCTGAGGGACATGGTTTAGGGATTGTTAGGAATGGTTGGACTCGATGATCCAATGGGTCCTTTCCAACCTTGTGATTCTGTGATTCTGCTCAAAAGTTTCTTTAAATACTTGAGTGTTAGCATCCTGAAATATGCATTACAAGCAGCTTGGGCGGAAGTGGAAAGGGTTTTCATCTCCTGCGTGCACACACACACCTCGCATTGCTTCATTGTACCTTTTGAAGCAATAGCACAGGGTAATTCATGCCTTGTTTAGATGAATTACAGTGTCAGTAGAATAAAAATTAGTAGAATCATTGTGTTTGGGTACACTAGAATCCTTGTGCTTGCCTGATAGGAGAGAGTCACCGTTTTGGTGACCACACTTGTCCACTACACATGGGTGGAATCTCATTTCCAGTGACTTTTTTTGGCAAGAGTTAGAGTGAGGGGCAAGATCTTCAGAACGGCAAAACTAATGTAAAGATCTGCCCCGAAGTCAAAGGATGGGGTATGTATCTTACTGGCAGCTAACTGCTTTTGCTTCCCATTCCTTACTGTAAACTAGGGATATTTGGCTCCTCTGCTATTCCTTTGCCCTTCAGGAGCCCTTGCAACATGGACAAAGCCAACAGCTTTCATTGTGGTGGTTTTGAGTTGTTTGCAGCCTGGTGTTGGTCTCTCATCCCCTGCGAGGGAACTTAAAAGCATCTGCCCTGGTATAGTTTTCTAGCTATAACATACATTCCTTGAGGGGACGGGAGACCTGACGTAAAGTTTGGACACAGCGAGAACGTGTGTTCAGAAAGCAGTTAAAGAAACACAGTTTTCTTTAAATGCTGGAGGTGTAGCTGAATGCAACAGTCTCACAGCAAAAGTCTGAATCTAAGCCTGGGAGGGGAAAGCTCTTGCTGCTCTCTGTCCCCATGAGGTGATGGCTCATGATAGTTGTGGGGTTGTAGGACTGCATTTGAAGCAGTATTTGTCCAGATTAGATCTTAAGGACTTCACCATCTCCTTGGGATAATTAACAGGTAAAAAGCAGTTCTTAGATGGGGAAGGCTGTTGGCTGTTTCATTGACTAAGAGATTGTTCCTCAGTACGCTGTAGGTAAGAGCAAGCTTACATTCCCTGTTTTAACATGCTGTACATCGTTTGATTGGCGTGTTTTGGATTCCTTGCTTTGGTTTGGCTTTTTTTTGTGTACATCAGAGCCTGGCTGTGTTGCTACACCAATTGCAATGGTTCAAGCAGCTGTATCTCTTCTGGAAGACCCAGCTTGTCTGCCTAAAAGTAGGTAACTGCCCATGCAGAGCAGCTCGATCACCCCTAAAGCTACTGTGTGCGTGTGATTCTCTCTGAAAATACAGATCTCCTAACCCTGTGGATTTGTGTTACCTCACCCACAGGGCTGTGCGAGGAAGGTAGCTCACCACAAGCTGATTTAAAGCCACTTAGCAATCATTTGCCTTTCAGTTTGAAAGGAGGTACTCACAGGTTTTTCCTAATGCTTTCGCAGTATCTACCGCACCATTGTTTATATTTTCAGTTAACGGAATTATTTCTATTGAGTCTGCTGGATGCCAAAATGCGCCTCTGAATATGACCAGCCTGCCAAATTCCTCCTGTGCGACAAGTGGCTTTTTCTTTCTTAGGCAGGGATACCTGTCTTTGACTTCAAAAAAAGGTGTCACGCTACCACTACAGTTTTCCTCTTTGATTTTTCTTGACAGGGGTGGTGTGTATTCTCCAGGAGCTGCTTTCTCTAAAACAAAACTGATTGATCACCTCAAGGATTGTGGTGTTGGGTTCTCCACTAGTCAAAGGCCTGAGGTCTGAAGTCAAAACATAAGTGTATGAAACAAGCACCTTTCCTGGGTCTAACTCCAATAAACTCATTTGGCTGTAAAAGCCTGATCGTGAAATAGTTTGACTGTGTTATTATTGGCAGCAGAAACAGAAAAAAAAGTTGTCTTAAAAATATCCCTTTGCCTATAGTGAGCACAGTCATGAAGAGTATTGAGTTTAAATTCACAATCATGTTAAATGAATGACTTCTTGGGACTACTTCTAGAATATTATTTAATCTCTTTCTTCTAAGTTCCTACTTAAGCACTAGAGCACCTGCTTCACAACCACAGCCTTCTTCGCTTCAGCCCATTCCCAAGTAGTTAAAAGCAGGTAGGACTTGGACAACAAGTGCCTTAGCAGATGAAGCCACTAGGTTACTCCTCTGCCTGTTTCGGGAGAGGAGCCATTACTTTGTGCTCGTTCTCACTGTCAAAAGCCTTAATGCCCCTAAGTGAAACACATGAGGAGTTGTTGTTTCTCAGAGCTGAAGGAGTACTTTTGTCTTTCTGCCACCAGCACCACTCCCCCCAACCCCGGGTTATTATAAAGATCTGGTGCCTCTGTGCTGTTGTCTTCAAGGTGGGCAGAACCTCACCCTTGCCAGCTTGCCTGTGCTGAGCTGTACTAGAAAAGGAGAGAAGAGAGAGCACAAAGAGCAGGGCTTGTCAGTATGACCATGACTGGCAGTGTTGCGGAACACTTGGAAAGCACAGAAAGCGTAGACACAGGTGCGCACATGTAGGAGAAACAACATTTTATTAATTCTAAAACTACTCCATGTCGTCAGACATTGTCATGACCATTTTGTAGTTGGTGTCATAAGAAATGTATTGCACAACTCCACATTCGAGGGAGGACGTCTCTTGGCTGGTGGTTCTGTAGCTCTAGAATTCAAAGGAAAACCAGCAACAGACTTTAATTCCCCTAGAAGTCCAAGCATATCAGAATTCAACTTTATTTGACCATACCACCTGTAGGAACATCATCAGGTTTGGGCTCTTTAGAGTTCTGCCTGGTTTTAAGTACAACAAATAGAAATGAGGCAGAAACTGGGTCTGGAAGTAGTAAAGGTTCCCATTTGGTCACACAATCAAGTCTGTCAAAATAATCTGCCCAGCAACAACTTGATGGAAATCATAGTTTTAGTTTCATCTGTCTTAAATTCTGTAAATATATTTACCATAATGTAAATACATCTATTTGCATGAATGAGATTATATGATGTAATGATTCTTAAATGTTACATATTTACGTGCAAAAAAAGCCAAACAGAGCTTGATTCTGCTGCCCCCTCTCTCAAAACACAGTTCAAATGGATTTTTCTTTCTTCAAACATGCAGCTTAAGACCAACCTTGCTTCCTATACTTGTGTCTCCAATGCGGACAATATATTACTTATAACATTTGTTCTGGTACGTGCAGGTACTTTGGTTAGTTTTACTTGGGTTAGCAGCTCGTTAGGTAAAAAGCTAACTCCAGCTAAGGAAGAAGGGCACACTGCTCTTAACATGCCAAAGCAGTCCTGCATGCAAATTTATGAACAAGGTGAAGACAAAGTCCTTCGGCACATCTTGCCATGTACCCAGGACAAGACTGGCTGCTATAGCACTGATACGAGCACATCGGAAGCTCCAGCATTAAAGTTCCACAATGAAAAAAACATGGGCTGGTCTGAGCCTTTGTACAAAATGCACAACTTCCTTGCTCACAGAAGATATACCCATGCAGAAAATCATTCGTAAACTAAGGTGCTTATTAAAGCCTTGAGACAGTAATGACAAAATCAATCCTAACAACGTTGTGGCATTTTTCATTCAAACAGAATTTACTTCTTGATTATACACTTCTGTCAGCAGGCAGCTTGCCTTTCCAGCTAAAACTCTAAGACTTATCAAGGTGGTAGGGAAACTAACACAGGGGAGCACCAACTCGACTCCTGCCTTTGGAACTTGCAACAGTACAAACCCTTACTATTCGCCATCACACTGCAGCCTTACAAACAAACAAACTTCACCCGTTTTGTAGCAAGTCCAACCCTATCACCTTATGGAAAACTGAGGGATAAAGAAGCAGTTCTCACTTTCAGCTTCTAAGATGATAAAAATCCCGTGAATCTGGATGTTCTGTCCCCTTACGCCAATTAATGTTTACTTAAGATAAAGGGACATCACATCCTATGAGGTTATGTGGTTACAGAAGAGAGAGAAAATAGGAACATTACATCAATGGACCCCATCTACACAAGCACAAGGCAACCAAGCAGAGATTCAAGTGCTGCGGCTTGAAAGACAACCTGACAACAATCTGTCAGATAACTCACTAAAGGCTCTTCTTCCTATCCAGAGTCCACAAAAAAAAATGTCTTCTGCTCTGAAGTCACCTGCCTTGCTAGTCTGAGATTGATGCGAATGTGTCTAAGCCATTGTCAGCAGAACTAAGGGACTCTGAGATCTTTTAAAGCCAGTATTTCTGACAGAAATTAAGCATGTAGAAAAGGTATCTTACAGACACTTCAAAGAATAGGCTTTCTCGTTTTTCACTTCGGCTGAAAAAAGATATTTTTCAATGCCTTTTGTGGAAGCAGAGAAGTAGGTAACTAGGTGCTCTACAATAAACCCAGAAAAAGTCGGTTTACCTACCTAGAAAATTCAAAAGATAATGGTACCAAGAGGCCCATGATTTTACATGGAGGCTCAGTCGACTGGATACTCTCAAGTGATAACATGTTAATGCAATACAGAAAAAAACACGCTTGCAAAGAGATGCTCCTAAGCTTTTCCTGAAACTGGGTTATGTACCACATAACAACATAAAAGCTTCATTCCTCTCATTAAAAGTACGTACCCTTGCGGGAAGAACAACTGCTTTAACCACTCTTGATGTTTCAAGGTCATACAGGCACAGAACACTTCCCTCTCTTCTTCCAAAGCAATCATCAGTCCAGTTCTTTTCTCCCACAAAAACTCCTTCACCACTCAGATAGTGGGAGGCTGTTCGTGCGCTCCTCTGAAATAGTATGCAGAGAGCCGCTGCCCTGTCACCGAGTTCACTATCTCGAGGTGAGGAGCACGTGACAGCTGTGCTAGGTCACTTAGCCCTGGAATATGAAAGAAAGCTGACTGAAGCAAGTTTCCCAAGCAAAGACTGAAAAACAAGTGAAAAAACACAGTCCCTGCTCCTTTCCTTCAGAAAAGGTCCTAAGAGAGGAAGACGGACTTGCCTAATTCTAGTCAACTATTTCAAATCACCCCCTGAAATCCTCAAGTAAGACATCTTAAAATGGGCAACCTTAGAGTTTTGCATTTGTACTTGTCGTTTCCACACTGGAGACTTCAGATTGTTTGGGATAAAGATTACAATACATTGATCCATAGTCTTCACTCCAAATTTGGCTTGGGTTTGCTAGAAATCATCTCAACAGGCACAGGAAGACAAGACTTAAAGCATACTTCAAATATACCATTAATTCCTAGTTTATTAAGTTGGCTTGACACATGCCTGCTCTGGGTGGGGAGCTGCACTTCAACAGGAAATTATCTTCAAGTGGGCACTGCACGAGTAAATATTTGCACATGATGCTCACAGAAAGAAGGAAACACATTTCATTTCACTGAACGACTTCAAGCTCAAAGAAATGGTTGGACTCGATGATCCAAGAGGTCTTTTGCAACCTAGTGATTCTGTGAAAGTATTGACTCAATTCCTGCCTTTACAGTCACGTAAACAGACTCTCCCTGCTCTTGACAGAAACCTAGACATCCAGACAGGCACCCAGCTCTACTTTCAGATCACCTCGCAAGTCCACCTTCTAATCTGCTCAGCCCCTTTCAGCAACTCTCACTGGGTACCCATCTACATCCTAATTCAATTCTTTGGGAAAATGACTGCAGCACTTCACTCTGTTATCCTCTTCCTTCTGTTTTCATTCACACTCCCAAGAAAAAGCAGGGGGCGTTGCCTCTGTAACATTGTACAAGAACTATTTCTGCATCTGATGTTATGATGGGCATAGAGCTTGAGCTGCTACAAGTAAATAGGGCCCAAACCAACACTCTTACTCGTTTGGAAACTGCCTTCCATATAACTAAAAACCGAGGAGGGCTCACTGACTCATCTTTAAGTAAATTATTTTTGTAGCCCAGGACAGGTGCAGGTTGTTGTCCTTTCAAACTTTCGCTCGACTAACCTTTAATACTAGCACTTTTAAGGGTTAAAACAGCCTTTTCCTTCTCTCTCAACCTGATGCATCTTAGCAGCACCCACCTGACACCTGATCCTGTGCTTCAGGTAACCTCCAGGCAATAATTGCTTTAGACCAAGACCAAAGTAAAAGGAAAATGCTCACCTCCAGAAAATTTCCTGCGCAGCATGGAACCTTGGGTGACCTCATGTTTCACGAGTGCCTGAAGAGTCCCCTCTGGGAACCGCAGCAGGCTGCTTGTCAGCTGCGCTCTTAGGTCTCGCATTCTTCACTCTAAATAAAGAAAAAAATAGGAAAAGAGACTCATGTCAGCCATAAACAACTCGTTTATGAGATCGACACAAGTTCCATCAGTACGCTGGGAAAAATCTCCTCTACATTGCCTGTAGCTCTTTTCCTTACAAAGATGGCCTTTAGGACAGTTTTGGATCTCACAGCAGAGCAAAAGGAGAATATTTTGCATTTCTAATGTCTATGAGATCACCAACAACAAGTGACACAGAGGTATGAACAAGATAAAGATCAGGGAAAAACCAATATGCTCTGTTCAAGTCTATTTATTGAGGTTAGTAAGGTGGGATCGGAGAAAAATCATCTTTTAACAAGAGTTTCACAGCAATAGGTATGAGTTTTCCTTTCTCCTTTCCCTTGGTTTCATAATTTAGTATTTGTTATCAATTGTCTTTAAGTAGCTATAGGGAATCACTTATGTTGTGCTCACTTCTGGCATGTTTCTTTTCACCATTAAGGCACCCTAAGTTCTTAACTACCTCCCTGAGGAGAACCATTATACATTCTGAGGGCCTGAAAGGGTCAAAAGCAGAATGATGAAGCCAGAGGCCTTGAGAGCAGTATTCTGTAGGGCCTGGAAGGGTCAATAACAGAACACTGTGCTGAGATCAAAAGCTGCTCCTCCTGGAAGGGAGGATGTGGACACAGAGGTTCTTGGCAATATAATGGGTTTCTCCCCATTCCAGGGCCCAAGTTAAATGTATACACTCCAGGAACACCTGCAGATTTAGTTAAGGATGTTATGTGAACTCTGGCCAGACACGTAGACCCTTGTTTGTAGAACTTATAGAGCCTGCTTTCTCACGACAAGAATAGTAATAAAGTATGTAAATAGTGCATGCTAGCACGATGTTATCTTAACTAGAAGCACTTCATCATTGTCCAAAGAGGAACCAGAAGAGTATAAAAACTCCGTTTGGAGAATAAAATATTGCTACTTGCCACCAGAGCGGTAGTCCGTCTGTTGATTTCAGGCGTCCCTTCTCAATTTCTTCCAGAAAAAGTGTACCGCAGATATTTCCACAGGGCAAGCAATACGGATTTTCACAGCTCAACAGTTAGAAGGTAGTTTCCCACACCCTTACGACGGAAATAGAACACAGCACTTGAAACCACTGGGGTTTTCTACAGTTAAATCCTCATCCTCCTTATTCCAGTCCCTTCCTTCCTATTTTCTGTCCTTATCACATCTCGGCAGTGTGGAAAGTGTCCCTGCCCATGGCAAGAGGTTTGGAACTAGGCGATCTTTAAGGTCCCTTCTGGCCCCAATGATTCCATGAGTCTATGAAAGAGCATCTGGTGAGCGAGTTAGCAGGTGACTGAGTGAGTACCACTGGGTCATTTCTTTCCCACCTGGGCAGAAACACCAACCACTGACATTTCAGGCAACCTCCCTATGTTTAATCCAAAACCTAAACTGTGGTCTAAGAAGTCGCTAGCAGAACAGAGACGGTCCGTTTCAGAATTCTACCATCGGGCTTCCAGTATTTGTGTGGATGCTCCACAAGCTCTCTGAGAAGTACAAATCTACAGCAGAAGGGGAGAAAAAAGAAAGCGTTTCAGCTCCGTATCCTATCAATGCCCAACATCTAAGCTCCTAGGTTCAAAGCAGACCACAGATTTTATTTCCCTTCACATGACAAAACCAAACAAAAGCACCACAGACCACAATCTCAGACCGGAGCCAGTTTACCCAGCCACCCCCAACAGCTCTTCTCTCACACGACTGCCCTTTCCGTCCACAGATACGCTCCCTGTCTAACGGGGCTAAGGTAGCAAGAGTTCCAAAAGTCATTTCTGACATTAAGCTCTTTTTTACATTGCTTGGAGTATCTGGACAGCAGACACAGGTCCTAAATGTCCCTGTACACAACAGAAATGCAGCCTTCTGACACAGCAAGACAGCACTCAACCAGTCGCTTCCAGTACACCACACCGGTGCGGCATTGCACCCACCGCTTCTCTCACCACGGGTTACGGGATGACCCATCACAAGGAAGGGGGAGGTCTTCTCCAGTTATTGGATGGCACCTGGTCCAACCACTTCTGCTCAAGAAGGGCCACATGGCAACCTGCCCAGGACCATCCCCAGGCAGCTTTTCAATATCTAATTCTGAAACATACTTTTAAAAAAGCAACACAACAAGCTGAACTGCAAAAACATTTGCCACACGTGCAACAGGCCCAGTGTTAGTTGAATCTCTCCTAGCAGTTTCAGTCTTCAGCCACCAAACCAGTAAAATCTTGTGAGACCAGCAGAGGCTTCTTACCATTATGGCTCTGCCACAACCGTGTTTAGCCATACACCCCAAAAGGGTTTCAGCCCGAGGTACTCTTCAGTACTGTGAAGCGTAGGACTTTCCTATCTAAAATGCAGAGTTGAGACTGTTTTGAAAACAAAACACATCACCTTGACAGGTCATGGTTTAGCATTTAATGAACAGTGGGCACACAGCCCTGCTTAGCTCAGAGAACAAATGTGGAAAGCTCTTAAGGCAGTCAGACTGCAGGCTGAGCAGCTCACTGTTCCCCACTTGCAGGTTGTGTTTCTCATTACTCTGAGCACTGTGGCCACCATGTGATCTGCTCAAGCTTTTCAGAACACACCCATCACAGCCCGTTCCCTATGGTAACACACAGGCTGCAGCCAGCACTCCCAGTAGGGGTACGCCACGTCCAGAACCCGGGTGCCTGAAGCTAACAGCGTAGCAGTGGCACTGCTGGATGGAGATGGCACCAGATGTACCATTTCTAACTTCCGTCGTTTTGTGGTTGGTTTGAACCCTGATGATCCTGAAGGGTTTCACGTGTTTTGCTCAATGAGAGACTTCTCTCATAGCTCCAGTCAGACCTATTTTCCAGACAATATGGAGACAGAACATCATCGATTTAACCATCTATCCACTAACTTCATTTTAGATCCATGAAGGGGCTGCTTCTGAATATCATCTTTGTCAGCAGCCAAGGTTTGAGAAGGATCATTTCTGTGATGCTTGGGGCTCACGTACCATGGCCTGGAGGCCTCACAAGGGAAGACGCTCAACACAGGTACCCTTTCTTCCAAAACATATATGACCTTCTGTGAGAGTTTGGATACTTACAGATCCAAGCCACCAAAGCAGACACTGCAGGTAATGAACCTTCTCTAGATCACTATGAACAGAGCATATTAACTGCTTACCCTATATAGAAACATATAGGGTTGAGCAAATACCAGCTGTGTTTGAGAAGCAATGAGTTCTGGTGACTGAACGCAAGAGATGGGGACAAGAATCATGTCCCATGCTGTGGTGAAACTTCTCCAACTAACTGTGGCAGCCACCAAAGTCAGAGGGTTCCTATAGACCCTCCCCAGCACTTCTATCAAAGATGCAGTTAACTCAGTCAAGTCTTCTAGGGATGGAGCGTACATTCCCAGAGGGATTGCAGCTTTCCCTCAGGAGCCAGCACATCCACCACGTGCCTGGGCAAAGGACCTCCAAGAACCTCCTCACTTACTCTTACATGCCACGTGGAGGGCATTTTGCTGCCTCTGAGGAACCAGAGCTTCTGGCACAAGACATCACACACTTCGTCAGAAAGGAAGGCTGAGGGAACTGGGATTGTTTGGGATTGAACTGGGAACTGAAGAGGAGGTTGAGTGGAGACCTTATCGCTCTCTACAGCTACCTAAAAAGGAGGTTGTAGAGAGGTGGGTGTTGGTCTCTTCTCCCAAGTGTTAGGTGATAGGACAAGAGGGAATGGCCTCTGGCTGCGTCAGGGGAGCTTTAGATTGGACCTTAGGGAAAATTTCTTCACAGAAAGGGTTCTCAAACACTGGAACAGACTGTCCAGGTAGGTGGTGAAGTTCCCATTCCTGGAGGTATTTGACAGGCAGGGAGATGAAGAGCTTAGGGATATGATTTGGTAGTGGACAGGTACGGTTGGATTCGATGATCTCAAAGGTCTTTTCCGGAAAACAGCAAATGCTTCACAGGTCCTATCACAAGTTCACGGAACACCAAATTTAATCTGGCTCTTACAAGGAAGTTAGATATGGATTTTTGTTTATTCATAAAAGTGCTAAAATTAAAGTTGTGGACTTGTAGAGCATGCACTAACGAGAGGAAATAAAATAACCCAAACTACCCACCATTTTACCCGTGGACTGGCATCCCTAGTGCTCTCATCTAGAAAATAAAGTTGTGTGCAAGACTTTGATGGCTTCATTACCTGTATGTATCTCGAGGCTTTCTTACACTCTCCTCTGCAGATGAATGACTTAATTATTCTTGTTTTAATCCAGGGTGCTGTTTTCATTGCTGCCGGGTGACAAAGCAGGGCCAGTGATTTCTGTAGAAGTTGAAGACCAGGCTTACTAAGATATATATAATATCCATTCAACAGAAATATTCAGAAGTTTCTTAAAAGTAAGGGTGCATGGCTGTTAAGCAAACTTCTATGGCTCACTAATGACATACCAGATACAGGAGATGCTCTCCTCAGCATACAAGTGACGGAATAATTCTCATCTGTAGTCTTGGTGCTATTTTAATTGTTTCTGGATAACAAAGCTGGGACAGTGAGTTCTGTAAAAGCTGAAGACCAGTCTTCTTAAAATGAATACATAGACTCTTGCAACACAAATATTCAAAAGTTTCTTAAAGTAAGGGTGAATGTCTGTTAAACAAACTTACTAATGGTAACAATACTTACTTTATAATGCCTGCGTTCAAGCAGCCAAACCCTTCAATCAGTTTAACAAGGCCCTGAAGGAGAGCAAAAGACAGTCGCAAAAGAATTGACTACCATTTTGGTTTTATTTAGCCAGCAATTCAAGATATCTTGCAGCAAGTCTGATATATAATTACGGCTAACAAATCTGGAAGACCAACAAGTTTATCCACTGCCTTTATAAAAACTCAGCGAAATAGAATATAAAAGTGGCAGGAAGCAGGAATACTAATGTTTTAGTCTTGCAGTTTTAAACTCTTAGACAGCCAGCTCCTAACCACAAAATTGTATTCTGAAGAAGTAACCAGGAGGAAGTACACTTTGATTTTTGTAAAGCATCATAAATTTTAGCTTTAGATATTTAATACTTCTGTTACAAACTCAGGCTGCTCCCTCTACAGTCAGTGGAGCTACCTGCTGTACTCTAAGCCACTGTTAGAAAATCCTTTTTGTTCTGCAGCAGCAGGTTTCAGTGCGTCATTCTAGCAAGAAGCCATTTGCTACACGTATCAGTGATCTAAAAATTAAAAACTGTGTGTAAATTTCCAGAAAAAAAACTAATGTAGGCTTTTATTGCCTTTACATTTCTTAGTAAAACATTCTCTCATAGAGGAGAAAAGACGTGGCAACAAAACACAGAAAAAAAAAATCATAAAAACTCCACAGGACAAAAATGTAAAACAATGCTTCTGTCTATGACTTAATTCTAACCAAATGTTTTCACTAGCTTGTGTTTGAGGAGTAATTAAAATCCCTTCTTAAGCACGTAGGAGACAAACATTTAAGAACATTTTTGTGCATATCCCGAGGTGCACTTAAATAACCAGAAAGGATACATCGCATGTTTGTAGGGTTCTTCTATGCTTTCCAATAAATAGAGATCCAGCAGTGCCTGAAAGTTAAAATTAGAAGTTTTTGTAAGCACACCAAGTCATTCATAAATCGTTTTGCTTTTGGGTGGGGAGAGAAGTAAACTGAGTAAGACGAACTCTCAAGTCAATCTCTAATCCCCTGCAGCTTCCACCAAAACTCATCTGGCTGCATCTTCTTCACAGTGCCAGAGCCTAAGCTTCCTTTGGTCCTTCTAGAGTTTTCTGTAATATTTCCAAAGGAAAACCTATTGTCATCTAATCCAAGTCATATATCACCTATGTGCTAGCAAGCTACTCCAGGAAAGAGGGTTTACCTTAGGAAGGAACTTTTATCCAATAGCCAGGAGAGTGCTAGGGGTGCTGGCTACGTATAACTCTGACTGTCTTACTAAATTACAGAAATGACTTGTGAGGAGGGGATTTAGGCCAAAGCAATTCTTGCCATCTACCACTAATCAATAAAAGAGAGGATTTCTTATTTTAACACGCTTTCTTCCACGTCCAACACGGTTGTTCTGTGAATACCATGCTTTGCTGAACTGGAGATGAATGATCCTGTCCTAATCTCAGGATCTTTCTCAGGGTAACGAGCTATGCAGACTAACCAATGAATTAAGTGCACTATGAAACAACTGATGAGCGAAAGCAGACAAGGTGGGTTGGGAGTGTTCATTAGAGCTTGGTGTTGTTCGCCTTGAGGACCTTGGAAGTTGATAACGAAGGAGCCAGCTAGCAGAAGTTTACTGATAAGCGGGCATTGGAATGCAGAAAGCTGGAAAACAACCAGAAGAGACTGTGCCTGTACACAGTTCAAGGAAAAAAATTTCTTTTCATCTTGAGGAAGACTTCTCACTTCATCCCTAAGACCCCGGCCCACGACCACCAGGAGGCACTACGCAGGCGCAAGACTGGAGCGAACTTTCCAGAACTAATTATAATACGAAGTGGGGAAAGGTTATGGAGATGTAGTAAGCACTTTTAACTATGCATGTCTTTGCACTATAAGTAGCTGCTAGTAAAGTTATACGGTGTGCAAGCTAGGAGGAGAACCCCCTTGCACCCCAGCGCTGGAAATAAGCATACCTGCTTTACAACTCATTTTGGGTTATAGGGTTTGAATCCACAAAACACAACGACAATGCCCAGAAATGGCACTAAGCAGAGGCAGATGTAAACATTTCAACAGAAAAGTAACCTCAGTGTTTGACACCAGCCATGCATCACCCAAGTCAAGAGTATCGACGGCAAATGCATTGAGCACAGCAAACACAAGTCTTGACATAAAAGCCATTCACTTCTACTTCAGGATCTGCAGTGGACGTGTGCCAGAGCTGTAGGCTTACCTTGACAAATGCTCCAGTCTCTGTCGCTGACCAGTATAGCAGGTGTGGAGCAAAGGATAGTTGTAGAAAGACGTAGATAAATGCATCGTCCCGTCTACAGGCAACAAAGTAAAAGCAAGTTGAAGTAAGATCACATTTTTAAGCTAAAAGTGCTGACTAAAAGGATAAAAGATCATACAAGCTAAGCATCAAGAAGTACAGACGAGCCTCCAACTCTGAAAGAAGCCAGTCCTGTTTCTGCCTTTGCTACCAGAGATGCGAGACACAAGACTCAATCTCAAGTACCATTTCAAGTTTACACTCAGTGTAACATTCAAAACTTGAAGCTTAAGCTGAAGTTCACTCACTATCAAAAAAACCCACTTCTCAAATGGAATGTTTTTCTAACTGTCTCATGTGAACATACCAAGACAATTGAGGCTGACAATAGAATTTATAATCCATCCAAATAAACAAGTGTTTCCAGGGTGTGCTTTTTCCTCAAGCAATAAATAAAAAGTTCCAAACATGCAGGTCACGCTGTGACTGTAACAAGCAAGAGACCAGTCTTTGTTCTTTACTAGTAATTTCTTTAAAATCCCAAGTATTTGAAGCTGTGGACATAAGCAACTCCGTGAAGTCAAAGGCTTACTGCCATTTCTAAGAAATAGGCAAGAAGCTGCTTCCATCATTCTACAGTGTGCATTTGAAAATCTGCTAAAAACTCAGTCTCACCAAGAGAACTTCAGCATACGTCTGGGTCCCTGAACCAGCACAATTTGGCATTGGCAAAACATTTACATAAGTGTGGCCAAGAATGTGTTCATAGGCATCCCTTGCTGGATACTCTCTTTGTTACCAATGCATTACGGTTCATGCTCACCTGAACCCTCTGGAAGGAGACCAGACTGACAGAACCAGATAACCATTTGCGCATGCACAGAAAAGTTGCTAGCTAGCACCTGCCGATTTCTCAAGTCTACAAAAAAAGGCATAAGATGATTTTTCTTAGGCAATTCTGTTCATTTTTACAAAACTCCTTTCATCATGCTAAATAGAAAGTATAAAAGCAACATGGTAGAACTCTCCATCTTTGCCTTTTTCACACTGTATCACTTTCCAATTTGAAGAAAAATCCCACAATCACCCTGAACATAATGACTATTAAGTGGTTGTGACAACTTCTCAGATTTAAGCCCCTTGTTGTAGCTAAGGCTTTCTTCCAACCATCAACAACAACAAAAGCTCATGTTTCCACAATCATAAACCAAGCACGATTCCAAACGAACCAAAGATTTAGTAATACTATCAGACAAACCTTTGTCAGTAAGCTCTTGTTGTTCTCTTTGTAAACATTTTAAGACTCTGCTAAGGTTGTTTAAGAGACACTGGCAGTGCTGACGGGACTGTAGCGTTTTTGGATCAAGGAAGCGGCAGGAGCCATCAAACAGCGGAACACCTTTTCAAGAAGAGATATTAAATCATTACCCAACAGAGCAATTTCAGAGTTTCAAGGTACACGCAGGCAACATCACATCCCAGCAGGTTACTCAATAAGTGCAGGTAGAAAGAATGATTTTGCGTTTGCAGAATGACTACATTAGTACTCACATATATGGTCAAATTCATCTTTGGTGTAGACCACTTTCTTCCACGCACAGTCACGAATAAACTGTAACTTCACTGCCATAATTTGGCTGCTCTTTAAAAGAGAGAACAAAACCCAAATTAATCAACAGTTTCAAACTAAAAAAAGACAAACCTGAAAAGCAGCCTTACTAGTCTTACTTTCAGATGTCCAATGTTTAATGCATCCAGTCAGGAGTTCTAAAGATCTTGCCTGGACAGCCGCAGACAATATCACCTCTAACTGCTGCTCCCTAAGCAGAACAAACAAAACTAAATGAGAACATTCCATACTTTCAACATCTGAGCCATCAACACTACAAATCTCTGAATGATATTATCACAATTCAGCGAAAAGAAACTAAAACAAATCTTGATTTCCCAAGTTATTTCCAAGCTGGAGCTGATACCAGAACATCTGACTGGAATCTTAAGAGTCTGCGCCAGGCTTGCAAAATAAACAGCGTAGGGGGCTAGGCCTACTTGCCAAGGAATTTATTTTTAGCTACCACACAGTGCAGAACTTTTATTTGCCCTAACACACTTCCACAAATCTGAAATCCATGTCTCCTCAAACATTTATAAATTTTTCTTTTTCTCCATTCTGCCCTCCTTTTTCAAGTTAATCAGGGATCCAAGCCTTAACTCAAGACTGCGCAGGTAGTCCAACAGATGGGAATGACGATGGAGCAACTTTCCTCGACTTCCTCAAGAGTTCTGTTCTTGCTCCTCCAGCACTGCTCTATTTCTTCCTGGACAGACAGTCCCTGACCGGGCTTCAGCTAGAGACGATAGTTTTACAGTCTCCACAGTGGGCCTAAAACATTACTATTTGCATGAAACTGGCAGGATACCATAGCAATTACACATGGGGATGAGCATAAAATGAGCATAAAATGTTCTCTGACACCAAAAGCAGTGCAACAGAAGAAACTGAGCCAAGGCACATCTCTTTAGGCATTCTCAAGAAAGAGATAGTAAAAGCTTACCTCCTTCTGGAAACCGCTGCAAGTCACATGGATGACTCCAGAGCTCAGCAAGCACACTCCATCTGCAGAAACAACAAACGCTGGACAACTTTCCAGACTCTCGGAGTTATGTCATGATTAGTTTACATTTTTCAAACAGCAGTAACCAGAAAGATAGAACTGACTACCCATTGTCTTCATCAGATCACTCACAAGTTTGTTTCAAAATAAAAACCAAACTGCTGTGCATAGAAATCTTACCTCTAGTGCTACCGAGGTGCTGCGCTTTGAGCTTCAGCTCAAAGTCATTTTATAACCATCACTGCTTCGCAGACTACATTACAAAAGCACCAAAATCCAAAACACAGTGTGCCACCAGATACAATTCACAATCTTAAACGTCTTGGTAGTACCACATCATCAAGTCTGGGTTTGTGGGGCTTCGGGGTGTTCAGGTTTGCATTTTGAGTGACAAACATTGAGTGAGAGAACCAAAAAATGGCATCTGAGCTCAATTTAATTTTCTCACTATTAAAAGCAGTGAAATACCTACCAAAACTATAGCCGCTTGCATTTAGGATCTGGTCAGGCGGCAGGTAAGAAAGAGGCACTCCTCAGGTTAGACTTGGCTTGTAGACCACAACATCCAAAATGGGGTCTGGACAAACCATGCTTTTATTTATCCAGTGCCCACAAGGCAAAATAAGGGCAATCGAGAAGGATTTTTTCTGGCCTTAAAGTGCATAAGCTAAAAGCTAACATTTATAGGAATTATTTGTAATGATAGTGAAAACAGTTTAATAAAATTCTACCTTATAGAATCTGGCATTTCAGCATCGTACCAGCGATTAAGCTCAAACACGCCCAAATAAATAGATGTTTTTTCCTGACCGTATGTATTCACCGGCCAAGAAAAAATCGAGATGCTGGTGTAAGGAGATGTCACTGTAAAAGACAAGACATTGTGTCTTACTAATAGAAAATACGATACACCTGATATTTTTAAAACACCCCTCTCTACTTTGTCTGATATAGAAATTGAAAACATAATGCTTCCTTACTAAGAATATTAGAGAAACATACCGAAGAGCAAACATGCTCTAAGAATAACCTCTTTCCAGCAGATTCACAATGAAAGAACACTGTTATTACCCACAATCAGTATAAAAACCCTCAAATCAACAAACAAGTAATTGCAGTAAAGATTTTAACATAACACATTCAGAACATTAGACCCCATTTCTCTCAAGAAGTGGAGGGATCAGTCTTCTCTGAGGAGAATGCATTCTCTGGGTATAAGCAAAGTGTGGGGTATATCGCTTACCCTCACAGGGTAAGGAAGAGCCTTCCTTCCCTCCAGCAGATCAACAATCCCACCCAACCTGGTGTTGTCTGCAAACTGACTGAGGGTGCACCCTATCTCCGCATCCATATCATTGTTACAGATATTAAACTGAACCAGCCCTGGTACTGAGCCCCAGGGAACACTGCTTGTGACCAGACGCCAGCTGCATGCAGATGCAGATAGAGCTTGGAACGGGCAATGAAAGACACAGGTAACATTGCCAAACAATGGAGAGAATGGGTTTATTGGCCAAAGAAGACAGCTGAAGGAAGAAAACAACTGATGACCCCACCATACATCGCTATAACTTGTCAGCAAGCATAAAATAACCCTATCTATTTTCCAGAATGAAGTCCCACATAATTTTAGCACCCTGTATGTATATATGGGGGGGGGTTGTGTTTTTTTTTTTTTTTAAGAAACACAAGAAACCAGTCTATACAGATATTTAAGACTTGTAGACTGTGGGTACCGACCAGCATTCACTGCTTAGAAGACACAGACATCAGAACAAATCTTCATTAGTGTTATCCTCTTGGTCAACATTGTCATAGAAGTCTTCTATGGTCTGACAGCTCACTAATTTAATATTGATATTTTGTCTTCTCCAGGGAAGAACTCCACTCGTGAGATCTAAACTGAACCTTTCCTTACAGCATTCCAAACCCTGAAGAAAAAGAAAAGACAAGAGAAAAGGTCATTTTGAGATAAAAACACACGTTTGACCTCAATAGGAAAGAATGTACCTATCTAATATAAGATGCATATTGTATCGTATCCACTTCCCATGAGCTTGTTTCTGATGGCAAACAGACAGAGTTCAACATAAAACCAAGAACATAATCCCAGAGATCAGAAAAGAATAAAGAGATAACTTTATTTGACCCCATTTCAAGAAGGGGAAAGAGACAGAACCTTCTTTAAGTCTGCGTTTTGGTTAAACAAGCCCTTCAAAGCCCTGTCTTCCCACATAGTGTGTCTTCCCACACAGTGTTCGAATCCAGACTCACTTTTTTTGTAAAAGCTGCTTCCTTTTCACGAATTTAATGTACACAGGATCTTTGCAGATGCATCCAGTTGGAACACACAGTGTGGCAGTATAAAACTGTACGACTTGTTTTCAAAAGAATGCACAAAGGAAGAATGCGCAGGAAGGCTCAGCAAAGGATATTTGGTTTTTCAAGTCTGCTCTGACTTTTGACCACAGAATCATAGAATCACTAGGGCGGAAAGGACCCACTGGATCATCGAGTTCAACCATTCCTAACAATCCCTAAACCATGCCCCTCAGCACCTCATCCACCTGTCCCTTAAACACCTCCAGGGAAGGTGACTCGACCACCTCCTTGGGCAGCCTGTACCAGTGCCCAATGACTCTTTCCGCAAAAAATTTTTTCCTGATGTCCAGCCTGAACCTCCCCTGACGGAGCTTGAGGTCGTTCCCTCTTGTCCTGTACCCTGTCACTTGGGAGAAGAGGCCAGCTCCCTCCCCTCCACAATCTCCTTTCAGGTAGTTGTAGAGAGCAATAAAGTCTCCCCTCAGCCTCCTCTTCTCCAGGCTAAACAACCCCAGCTCTCTCAGCCGCTCCTCATAAGACTTGTTCTTCAGCCCCTTCCCCAGCTTCGTTGCTCTTCTCTGGACACGCTCCAGAGCCTCAACATCCTTCTTGTGGTGAGGGGCCCAGAACTGAACACAGTATTCAAGGTGCGGTCTCACCAGTGCCAAGTACAGAGGGAGAATAACCTTCCTGGACCTGCTGGTCACACTGTTTCTGATACAAGCCAAGATGCCATTGGTCTTCTTGGCCACACTGCTGGCTCACGTTCAGTCGCCTGTCAACCATTACCCTGAGGTCCTTCTCCTCTAGGCAGCTTTTAAGCCATACTTCTCCTAGTCTGTAGCATTGCACACGGTTGTTGTACCCCAAGTGCAGGACCTGGCATTTGACCTCGTTAAATCTCATGCCATCGGTCTCAGCTCAGCGGTCCAGCCCCTTCCAATCCCTTTGCAGAGCCTCCCTACCCTCCAGCACATCCACACTCCCACCCAGCTTAGTGTCATCTGCAAACTTGCTAAGGGTGTACCTGGCCTTCATCCAGGTCATCAATAAAGACATTGAACAGGACTGGACCCAGTACCGAGCCCTGGGGAACCCCACTTGTGACTGGCCTCCAGCTCCATTGACCACCACTCTCTGGGCCCGGCCATCCAACCAGTTTTCAACCCAGGAGAGTGTGACAGTTTTCAACTCAGGCCAGAGGCTGACAGTTTCTGAAGCAGAATGCTGTGAGAAACTGTGTCAAAGGCTTTATGGAAGTCCAAGAAGACTACAGCCACAGCCTTTTCCTCATCCAGTAGTCGAGTCACTTTGTCATAGAAGGCAAAACATTGGTAATCATTATCTCTCCAAGGAAATGGTAGAGCGACCTTCCAGTACCTGAAAGGGCTATGGGGAAGATGGGAAGGGACTCTTTAGCAGGGAGCACAGGGATAGGACAAGGGGAAACAGTTTGAAGCTGAAAGAAGGGAGATTTGGATTATAGAGAGAAGGAGGAAATTCTTTACCGGGAGGGTGGTGAGGCACTAGCACGGGTTGCTCAGAGAAGTCATGGATGCCCCAGCCCTGGAGGAGCTCAAGGCCAGGCTGGATGCGGCTTTGAGCAACATGAGCCAAGCAGGTGTCCCTAACGCTGCCTCCCACGGTGGGGAGCTTAGAACTGGATGGTTCCTCCTGACCCAAACCATTCCAGGACTCCGGGAGATGCCCTGACGCAGCGGGTGCCCCCGCCACCGCGCGCCCTCCCGCGGGGGCCCATGGCAGCTGCGGTCCGAGCCCGGGGTCGCCGCCTGCCGGCCGTGTGCACGCTGCCGCTCCTCCGCGGGAGACCCGCCCGCGCTGTTCGCGAACGCGGCGGGTCCCGCTCGCCGCGGGGCGAGGAGAGCGCAGGCGGCGCCTCTGCCAGGGAGCGGAGCCGGCGGCCCGGCCCGGAGCAAGCGGCGGCCCCTCCTCCTACCGAGCCGGCCGAAAGCGCCGCTGCCCGCACTGGACATGGCGGCCGCGGCGCCGGAAGCTGCCCTGGAAGCCTTCCCGTCGCTCCCGTGATGCTCCGCGGCGGCGCCCGCTCCGCGCCGAGCAGGAGGCGGCTTCTCCCCGGCCCTGGATGGCCGCGGCGGGGTGAAGGAGAAGCGAGCTGGGGGTGGCGTGTCCTCTGGGGCGGGTGCCGTTCCCGGGCGCCGTGTGCCGGGAGAGCGGCTGCCGTTTGGCCCGCGACCTCCTCAAGCACGTCCTGTAGCGGCGGCAGCAGCTCCCACTGCCCTACGAGTGGCTCGGCTGCTTCTGCCGCTGGGTGAGCGGCCGGGAGGGAGCCCCGGGGGCCGTTCTGCCCCGGCCGCGCGTGTCTGAGCGCGGCAGCCGCTCCTCGGGCCGAGCGCTCGCTGGGGCCGCGTCCTTCGGTGCCCCCGCGGCGGCGTTCGGGAACGGAGCTCCGGGTGAAGGGCCGGGAGGCCTCAGCCGCTTCCTGGGGATCTGTCGTTGTCCCCCTTCCTGCTCAAAGCCCGTCACTGGTTTGTTACTCAAACGGCTCGGAGAAGAAAGTGGTGTAAAGTGGCTTTGGAGTGGGGGCTGACGTTTAAGAAATGGGGCTTGTAATTCCTATGGGAGTTGATCAGTGGTGTGATTCCGATTCACCCTGAGGAGCATCAGAGCGGCCTTTTCTGTGTTCCTCTTGGGTGTCCTGATTCTATATGTGGGTAATGATGTCTCTTTAAAAGGAACCCTTTGAATGCTCTGTGACTTCCAGGGCTACAATGGGCTGTGCTCTCTGCAGAGTGCATTGGGACTAATGCATCCTAATGAGGAGATGTACTACTCCTGGTTTCCTTTGTTTTCCAGGATGCAGATGCAAGTAAGAAGCCACCCTCCCTAGACCTCTCTCCCGGCTGTTTCTTTGGTAAGAAGTACTATGTTAGCTGATTGTTTGGGGCTCTAGATAGTGTGTGTGAATGCACATGGCCTTTGCCACCTAGGCCATCACTGTTCTTTGTCTATCCTGCTTCTGTAAAAGGAGAACTTTCCCTGCAGGCTGAGGCCTGAGGACACAAGAGTTTGCCCATCTCGCTGAGAAAATTAACTTCCCTGTAAATCCTTTCAGTTACTTGATAATCCAGAGAGCGGGACTGGGAGGTCTCGTACCTAGCACCGCCTTGTACTGGTGAGGAGTCCTGACAATCAGTTATACACACAATACAATACATAGTTACAACTAAAAGTAAGCAGTTCCTGCTCTAACGCTCTTCAGAGGAAGCTGGGACTCCTGCCTCAATATCCCAGTTTATGTTTGCTTGAAACAACAACAACAAAGTGGGTTTCTTGTTTACTTTCTCCTCTTAGAAGTCTTAGACTCTAAATGTTTCTGATAGGTGAAGAAGAGGGGAGTGTGATCAAATTCAGCGTTAGCTTCACCTGTCAGATTCCCCTACCAAGTCCGAATGTATTCCCTGGAAGAAGAACCTGATCCTTTGCTTCTGATCTGGTCTCTGGTACAAAGTGGAGGAGGAGGAGGGAGTAGAGCACGACGCCGTGTCAGGACTAGACAGTTGCTGGAGGCCTCTTCAGTCAGCTGGGTATGTCTCTAGCCTAATGAGCTTAATGGCTCCAATAGCTGTCCCGTTCAAAGTGAAACTTGAGCCTACTGGTAGCGAGGTTGCTTGGAGTTTTTTGCTAGCAAGAACTGCAGGGTGAGCTGGTGAAAGTCCTTTGAAAGGAGAGAGTAACTTTGAAAGTTTGGAGTAACCCTCTACGCTTGATGTCAAATATAAACTTTGGCCTTTTGGAACAAAATGGAACTATAGAACTAGGAGGAAAGATAGTTGATATTTTTGAGCTTGGAGAACACTGGGAGTGCTGTCTCTGCTTCCTTATCCATTAACAGCTGTTTACAATGTGTAGTAACTGCTAAAGCTGGCTCTGGAGGAGAAACTGCTAGAATGCAAAAGGCTGCAGTGTGTACAGAGTATGTACTCGACTGTGTACTTGCGGGTCTCGTAAATGAAATGTGACCTGAATGTAGCGTGTGTGCAGGAGATGAAAACCCTTCCCACTTCCACCCAAGCTGCTTGTAATGCATGCTTCCGGATGCTAACACTCGAGCATTTAAAGAAGGTTTTGAGCAGAAGCCTTGGTTCTGAGGAACAAGGGGCCAGTTGCTTCCTACTCACTTCCCCAACTGAATATGATGTTACCGTGGTGAACAGCTGACGTATTCTGTTATACTTGAACTATGAATGCAGCAATGACGTGGTGCTGGGAATGAAAGAAGACAAGATGCTTTTTGTTGCTGTTGTTATGAAGAGCTTTTGAGGTTAACAAGTTCAGTACTATAAGCTATCCAACTAAAATATTGGCTTCTATGTGTGATGATATTGTTTTTATTTAATCCCTCAATAGAAAGGCTCTGGTGGTGGCAGAGGGACTCGCTTCCATTCTGTGTGTGTACTTAAGCTGCAGGTTCACAGCTGTTCCACCTTTGTGACAAAGTGCATGATGTCTCGTACCAGAAGCTCTGGTTCCTCAGAGGCAGCAAAATGCCCTCCACGTGGCATGTAAGAGTAAGTGAGGAGGTTCTTGAAGGTCTCCTTTGCCCAGGCACGTGGTGGATGTGCTGGCTCCTGAGGGAAAGCTGCAATCCCTCTGGGAACGTACGCTCCATCCCTAGAAGATGTAACTGATCTAACTGCGTCTTTGAAAGAAGTGCTGGGGAGGGTCTATAGGAACCTTCTGACTTTGGTGGCTGCCACAGTCAGCTGGAGGTTTCACCGCAGCAGTGGACATGATTCTTGTCCCCGTCCCTTGTGTTCTGTCACCAGAACTCATTGCTTCTCAAACACAGCTGGTATTTGCTCAACCCTGTATAGGGTAAGCAGTTAATATACTCTGTTCATAGTGATCTACAGAAGGTTCATTACCTGCATTGTCTGCTTTGGTGGCTTGGATCTGTAGGTATCCAAACTCTCGCAGGAGGTCATATGTGTTTTGGATGAAAGGGTACCCGTGTTGAGCACCTTCCCTTGTGAACCCTCTGGGCCGTGGTGCATGAGCCCCAAGCATCATAGAAATGATCCTTCTCAAACCTTGGCTGCTGACAAAGATGATATTCAGAAGCAGCCCCTTCATGGATCTAAAATGAAATTAGTGGATAGATGGTTAAATCAGTGATTTAACCATATCTATATCATATTCTAGACAATTTTCCATATTGTCTAGAAAATAGGTCTGACTGGAGCTATGAGAGAAGTCTCTCATTGAGCAAAACACATGAAACCCTTCAGGATCATCAGGGTTCAAACCAACCACAAAACGACGGAAGTTAGAAATGGTACATCTGGTGCCATCTCCATCCAGCAGTGCCACTGCTACGCTGTTAGCTTCAGGCACCCGGGTTCTGGACGTGGCGTACCCCTACTGGGAGTGCTGGCTGCAGCCTGTGTGTTACCATAGGGAACGGGCTGTGATGGGTGTGTTCTGAAAAGCTTGAGCAGATCACATGGTGGCCACAGTGCTCAGAGTAATGAGAAACACAACCGCAGTGGGGAACAGTGAGCTGCTCAGCCTGCAGTCTGACTGCCTTAAGAGCTTTCCACATTTGTTCTCTGAGCTAAGCAGGGCTGTGTGCCCACTGTTCATTAAACGCTAAACCATGACCTGTCATGCCATCTTCTTAGGAAGGTGATGTGTTTTGTTTTCAAAACAGTCTCCACTCTGCATTAAAGAGAGCAAAGTCTTATGCTTCGTGGTAGTGAAGAGTACATTGGGCTGAACCCCTTTTGGGGTGTATGGCTAAACACAGTAGTGGCAAAGCCATAATGGTGACAAGTCTCTGCTGGTCACACAAGGTTTTACTGGTTTGGTGGGTGAAACAAATTTAATCAGACTTCTGTTAATTTCATGTCTTTTACCTAGTAAGCTGTTGGACATAGTTTTAGGGCAGTAATTGTGAGAATCCTTTGCCAGTCTGGCATGGTTTTATGTAGATGGTGGGTGAAGACAGACTGGGAGGAGAGAGTTGCCAAACACCTGGCCCTGTTGCATGTGTTGCAAATGTTTTTGCAGTTCAGCTTGTCAGGTTGCCTTTTGTAAAAGTGTGTTTCAGAATTAGATATTGAAAAGCCGCCTGGGGATGGTCCTGGGCAGGTTGCCAGGTGGCCCTTCTTGAGCAGGGGTGGTTGGACCAGGTGCTGTCCAATGATTAGAGAAGACCTCCCCCTTCCTTGTGGTGCGGTCATCCTGTAACCCGTGATGAGAGGAGCAAGCGGTGGGTGCAATGCCACACCGGTGTGGTGTACTGGAAGTGACTGGTTGAGTGCTGTCTTGCTGTGTCGGAAGGCTGCATTTCTGTTGTGTACAGGGATGCTTAGGACCTGTGTCTGCTGTCCAGGTACTCCAAGCAAGGTAAAAAAGAGCACAATGTCAGAAATGACTTTTGGAACTCTTGCTAGCTTAGCCCGTTAGACAGGGAGCGTATCTGTGGAGGGAAAGGGCAGTCGTGTGAGAGAAGAGCTGTTGGAGGTGGCTGGGTAAACTGGCTCCGGTGTCAGATTGTGGTCTGTGGTGCTTTTGTTTGGTTTTGCCATGTAAAGGGAAACCCAATCTGTGGTCTGCTTTGAACCTAGGAGCTTAGATGTTGGGGCTTGATGGGATATAGAGCTGAAATGCTTTCTTATTCCCTTCTGCTGTAGATTTGTACTTCTCAGAGAGCTTGTGAAGCATCCACACAAACACTGGAAGCCTGATGGTAGAATTCTGAGACGGACCGTCTCTGTTCTGCTAGCGACTTCATAGACTACAGCTTAGATTTTGGATTAAACATAGAGGGTTTGCCTGAAATGTCAGTGGTCGGTGTTTCTGCCCAGGTGAGAAAGAAATGACCCAGTGGTACTCACTCAGTCACCTGCTAACTCGTTCACCAGATGCTCTTTCATAGAATCATGGAATCATTTGGGGGCAGAAGGGACCTTAAAGATTGCCTAGTTCCAAACCTCTTGCCATGGGCAGGGACACTTTCCACACTGCCGAGATGTGATAAGGACAGAAAATAGGAAGGAAGGGACTGGAATAAGGAGGATGAGGGTTTAACTGTAGAAAACCCCAGTGGTTTCAAGTGCTGTGTTCTATTTCCGTCGTAAGGGTGTGGGAAACTACCTTCTAACTGTTGAGCTATGAAAATCCGTATTGCTTGCCCTGTGGAAATATCTGCGGTACACTTTTTCTGGAAGAAATTGAGAAGGAAGTTAGTTAAGAACTTAGGGTGCCTTAATGGCGAACAGAAACATGCCAGAAGTGAGCACAACATAAGTAATGCCCAATAACTATTCAAAGACAATTGATAACAAATACTAAATTATGAAACCAAGGGAAAGGAGAAAGGAAAACTCATACCTATTGCTGTGAAACTCTTGTTAAAAGATGATTTTTCTCCGATCCCACCTTACTAACCTCAATAAATAGACTTGAACAGAGCATATTGGTTTTTCCCTGATCTTTATCTTGTTCATACCTCTGTGTCACTTGTTGTTGGTGATCTCAGAGACATTAGAAATGTAAAGGAGTCTCCCTTTGCTCTGCTGTGAGATCCAAAACTGTCCTAAAGGCCATCTTTGTAAGGAAAAGAGCTACAGGCAATATAGAGATTTTTCCCAGCGTACTGATGGAACTTCTGTCAATCTCAAAAGTGTTTATGGCTGACATGAGCCTCTTTTCCTATTTTTTTCTTTATTTAGAGTGAAGAATGCGAGACCTAAGAGCGCAGCTGACAAGCAGCCTGCTGCGGTTCCCAGAGGGGACTCTTCAGGCACTCGCGAAACATGAGGTCACCCAAGATTCTGTGCTGCACGGGAAATTTTCCGGAGGTTAGCATTTTCCTTTTACTTTGGTCTTGGTCTAAAGCAATTATTGCCTGGAGGTTACCTGAAGCACAGGATCAGGTGTCAGGTGGGTGCTGCTAAGATGCATCAGGTTGAGAGAGAAGGAAAAGGCTGTTTTAACCCTTAAAAGTGCTAGTATTAAAGGTTAGTCGAGCGAAAGTTTGAAAGGACAACAACCTGCACCTATCCTGGGCTACAAAAATAATTTACTTAAAGATGAGTCAGTGAGCCCTCCTCGGTTTTTAGTTATATGGAAGGCAGTTTTCAAAAGAGCAACAGTGTTGTTTTGGGCCGTGTTTACTTGTAGCAGCTCGAGCTCTATGCCCCTCATAACATCAGGTGCAGAAGTAGTTCTTGTACGATGTTACAGAGGCAACGCCCCCTCCTTTTTCTTGGGAGTCTGAATGAAAACAGAGGGAAGAGGATAACAGAGTGAAGTGCTGCAGTCATTTTCCCAAAGAATTGAATTAGGATGTAGATGGGTACCAAGGGAGAGTTGCTGAAAGGAGCTGAGCAGATTAGAAGGTGGACTTGCGAGGTGATCTGAAAGTAGAGCTGGGTGCCTGTCTGGATGTCTAGGCTTCTGTCAAGAGCAGGGAGAGTCTGTTTACGTGACTGTAAAGGCAGGAATTGAGTCAATACTTTCACAGAATCACTAGGTTGCAAAAGACCTCTTGGATCATCGAGTCCAACCATTTCTTTGAGCTTGAAGTCGTTCAGTGAAATGAAATGTGTTTCCTTCTTTCTGTGAGCATCATGTGCAAATATTTACTTGTGCAGTGCCCACTTGAAGATAATTTCCTGTTGAAGTGCAGCTCCCCACCCAGAGCAGGCATGTGTCAAGCCAACTTAATAAACTTGGTTATATTTGAAGTATGCTTTAAGTCTTGTCTTCCTGTGCCTGTTGAGATGATTTCTAGCAAACCCAAGCCAAATTTGGAGTGAAGACTATGGATCAATGTATTGTAATCGTTACCCCAAACAATCTAAAGTCTTCAGTGCAGGAATGACAAATACAAATGCAAAGCTCTAAGGTTGCCCATTTTAAGATGTCTTACTTGAGGATTTCAGGGGGTGATTTGAGATAATTGACCAGAATTAGGCAAGTCCGTCTTCCTCTTAGGACCTTTTCTTGAAGGAAAGGAGCAGGGACTGTGTTTTTTCACTTGTTTTCAGTCTTTGCTTGGAAACTTGCTTCAGTCAGCTTTCTTTCCTCTTCCAGGGCTAAGTGACCTAGCACAGCTGTCACGTGCTCCTCACCTCGAGATAGTGAACTCGGTGACAGGGCAGCGGCTCTCTGCATACTATTTCAGAGGAGCGCACGAACAGCCTCCCACTATCTGAGTGAAGGAGTTTTTGTGGGAGAAAAGAACTGGACTGATGATTGCTTTGGAAGAAGGAGAGGGAAGTGTTCTGTGCCTGTATGACCTTGAAACATCAAGAGTGGTTAAAGCAGTTGTTCTTCCCGCAAGGGTACGTACTTTTTAATGAGAGGAATGAAGCTTTTATGTTGTTACGTGGTACATAACCCAGTTTCAGGAAAAGCTTAGGAGCATCTCTTTGCAGGCATGTTTTTTCTGTATTGCATTAACATGTTATCACTTGAGAGTATCCAGTTGACTGAGCCTCCATGTAAATTCACAGGCTGCTTGGTACCATTATCTTTTGAATTTTCTGGTAGTAAAATGAGTTTTCTGGGTTTATTGTAGAGCACCTAGTTACCTACTTAAAGGCATTGAAAAATATCTTTTTTTCAGCCGGAGTGAAAAAACAAGAAAGCCTATTCTTTGAAGTGTCTGTAAGATACCTTTTCTACATGCTTAATTTCTGTCAGAAATACTGGCTTTAAAAGATCTCAGAGTCCCTTAGTTCTGCTGACAATGGCTTAGACACATTCGCATCAATCTCAGACTAGCGAGCAGGTGACTTCAGAGCAGAAGACATTTTTTTTTGTGGACTCTGGATAGGAAGAAAGAGCCTTTAGTGAGTTATCTGACAGATTGTTGTCAGATTGTCTTTCAAGCCACAGCTCTTGAATCTCTGTTCAGTATGCCTTGTGCTTGTGTAGATGGGGTCCACTGGTGTAAAGTTCCTATTTTTTTCTCTCTTCTGTAACCCATAACCTCAAAGGGTGTGATATCCCTTTATCTTAATGTAAACAGGAATCAGCGTAAGGGGATAGACCGTCAATATTCACTGGATTTTTATCATCTAGAAGCAGCAAGCGAGAAATGCTTCTTTATCCCTCAGTTTTCCATAAGGTGATAGGGTTGGACTTGCTAGAACACGGGTAAAGTTGTTTGTTTGTAAGGTTGCAGTGTGATGACGAATAGTAAGGGTTTGTACTGTCGTAAGTTCTAAAGACAGGATTCGAGTTGGTGCTTCACTGTGTTAGTTTCCCTACCACCTTGATCAGTCTTAGAGTTTTAGCTGGAAAGGCAAGCTGCCTGCTGACAGAAGTGTATAATCAAGAAGTAAATTCTGTTTGAATGAAAAATGCCATAACGTTGTTAGGATTGATGTTGTTACTGTCTCAAGGCTTTAATAAGCACCTTAGTTTACGAATTATTTTCTGCGTGGGTATATCTTCTGTGAACAAGGAAGTTGTGCATTTTGTACAAAGGCTGAGACCAGCCCACGTTTTTTCATGGCGGAGCTTTAATGCTGCAGCCTCCATGTGCTCGTATCACTGCTATAGCAGCCAGTCTTGTCCTGGGTGCGTCGCAAGATGTGCGAAGGACTTTGTCTTCACCTTGTCATAAATTTGCATGCAGGCTGCTTGGCATGTTAGAGAGCAGTGTGCCCTTCTTCCTTAGCTGGAGTTAGCTTTTTACCTAACGAGCTGCTGTTCTTGTTGCCGTTGTAGTCGCCTGGCTTTTAAAAGCTTTGTTAACACTCCTAAAAGTGCTGGTGTGCATTTAAAACTTCTTTTCCCATTAGCTGGTTGCTGCTTTTAGTCTAAATGAGGACCAGTGTAAATTCTCCTAAGCTCGTATCTCCTTTAAACACTTTCCCAAAACATTCCATTCCTGTGGCAATGGTGCGTCTACCAGTACCATGCAAGTTGGCCACTGCCTCATCTGACTTACAGCCACCATTTCCCATCGTACCTGTTTGGCAAAGAAGGCACAGCCTGCATCACAGTGCTGGTGGGCTGTGAACAGCGGGAGAACAAGATTTAGTGTTGTCTTTCTTACTACAATAAATATTCTTGCACATAACTGATTTTCTCTATTTTCTTAGAGGTAATTGCCTAAGCAGGAAGGGGAAACTGGTGAGCTGTGGTAGTGGAATGCACGATCTAACCTGATGTTAATTCAGTTAAAACCTGTAGGAAATGTAGTAAATGAAAGCAGTAACAGATTTTTTTGTAGAGAGATTTTTTCTTTCTTCATCTAATGGGAAATGATGCTTTGTTTCTAAGTCTTATGATCCTGAATTTACTTTCTTGTTTCTGATGTGTTAATTCTGACTTCGCTTTTGAATGATTTCTGTTTAGCTGGTCAAACATCTTAAATCTTAACTTGTGGTTTCCCGTAGGTGATTGCTGTAGAACCCATAACCAATCACCAGGACCCAGTGTGAGCACTCAACACCTGCATCAGAGCCTGTGATAGCTCTTTGGCATTGCCACATTGGCTACAGATGTCAGTCATCTGTTTCTGGTTGACCGTTGTTTGGACAGTACATCTGGGAGTCTGGATGGAATAGAAGCATTGGGTAAGCTTGCAGTTTTTAAACTTGACTTTGAAAAGTAGGAAAATGTGTGTCTTTTAGATAAACAATACGCATCCCTCTTTGACAACAGTAGTGTGCAGGTATTGGTGACTGCTGATTACAGAGGGCAGTTGGACACCATACAGTTCTGCACTGATCTAAAAAGGGACCAGCTTAATCCTAAGGTTAAAAATGTCCCCTTTTTTCCAGTGAGGTGTAGGAATTTTACCATCTGAGTCAGTGCAGCTGCCTGGTGGGAAGTTGTGTCAGAGGTGCCCTGTTCCTCAGGAATGTTCTTCTGCTTCTGTTAATTGACTCAGGGCAAAGTCTAGGCTTGTTTTCTACAATAAATCGGACTTATCCTGAATCATGCATTTAGATGCATGGAATCTCTAATTTGTCTATTCAGATTGCAAACATTCCTGAGTATCACAAAAGTAGCTTCAGGAGTTGGTGTCACTCTAGACAGCTTCATCAAGAGGCCCAAGCTGCGGATTTTACAGAGTCCAAGGAGAAGCTGTCTATCTTTAAGGTCTCAACCAACACATACCATTCTAGGAAGGTTACACTTTTACCTGATGTTGAAACACGAGTGAGAACACCCGTCTGATCAGGGAGTTCTTTTGTTCTCTGAGTGCCTACAAAATGGAAACAGCAAAAAAATGTCTTGCTTAAAAGGGTATTTTTCCTGGGACGGTGGAATGAGATTATAGGTGTTTTCACATCAGTGTTTAAAATGCAACCTAAACTGCATAACACGTTCATATCTGCTTTTGTATGCGTAGATCTCAGATTGGTCATTACATTTCCTGCTGACGTTCCACCAAGAAGAGAGACTGCCACAAGAGAAGGGAGGCATCTCTGCTTTCAGTTACCAAACCCGTCAGGAACACCAATATCGATGCTGGGCTACATAAGCAGAAACAATCACCTGGATGTGGGTTTTTCAGATGGCTGCCTGTCACTATGAAATATGAAAACTTTGAAGCTGGAGTAAGTAGGCTGAAGTGTGTTAATAATGTGTTTTTGTTGATAATATTCTTGAAAATGTCTGGGATGAAACTAATGAGACGGGGAAAGTCAATAGCTGGTCTGTGCCTGGAAATAAATTCTTTCCTACATTTCTGCCTTGACCAAAATAGAAGATTGACCCTGTCCAAGGCAAAGATGCACGTGCATGAAATTTGCCTGGAACACTTGGAGATGAGAATAAGGAACATGTAAAGCTCTAAGCGGAAGGAAAATAAGAGGTGATTTTAAATCTGCCGAAGAGCAATCTCACTTGAAATAGTTGACCAAATTCAGACAGGGGGTTGCTCCCACAAATCTGCAGTGACTCACTGGAAGCTATTGAATGGCTAAATAGAGAGTGAAGGAATAATTAGGTGACAAGAATAGATTGTGAAGGTACCAGTAAGGTTCAGAAGTCTGGAAGAAAAATGCTTTCCATAGTTCAAGTAAAGAAAGAGGAAGCTACTTCTCTTTGGCGCTGTTTTAAATGTGTTCAGGAGGTATGCTGCCTTCTCAGTTCAATGTAAAAGTAGGCTACAAGAGCAGGAACATTCTTTTGCCTGGCAGCTGAAGCGATCATGTATGTTTCTCCTCCTCAGGCAGAGGAGGGCATAAATCCAGGTTATATCATTTCATGGGCAGTAATTTTGTTACTCCTTGACTGCTGCATAAAGCAGAATGTCTCCCTTGACTCACTTCTTTGAGATGGAAGTATGACCTTCTGCACTTTGAGGATAAGCATGTCGGCTGCTCTTTCTCAGAAGATGCTTCTACCCATCTACAAACTGTTAGGGCCAGTACACTCACCTTTTTTCTTCTTTTCTCCCCCCCTTTTTTTCATAAACATGTAGACAATACTGTCGGCTTGAAGGAAGAAGCATCCCTGTCTACACCGTGACTTTTCAAGAGCCGGAGAATGATGCTAGCAATTATTGCTACTTGTGGGCTGTTAAGTCTACCCAAGAAAGGTGAATTTCAACGTGCAATAAGCCACTGACACTTCTTTCAATACACTTGTTCACATTCAGTTGATACATATATCTTAGTTTTGTCTATTTAGCTCTGCAGGTGATTCAGCTACAGAAGCTGATAATCAGCTTATAATGTGATTTTTACAGGATTTTACAGAATTGAGGAAGGATCTACTAGTTCCTACCTTCAGAAGGCAGAACAACACTGGCTATATTTTAGTGCTTGCATTTGGAAAAGATTTCCTTTGTTTCTTGATGACTGCTTCATGATTGGTTTGATTTTCACATGGCAGTTTTAAAGCAGCATTCCTAGTAGTTGAGGCTGCTGGTCTAGGACACAGAAGGTGTCAATAGAACAGCTGCCCTTAGAGGAAAGAGGTGACGGTATTGCTGATTCCTCTGTGCAAGCTTCAGTTGTCTTTGGAGCCTTCATGAGCTTTTTTAGCTCACCTGGCTGAGAGCCATCACTGTTCAGCAGAAAAGTCAACATATTCTGATAAGCTAATGAATCAAATCAGCATGTGGAAGGATCCAGTGTAGGCAAGAGGGACTGGAACTTTGGTGACGAGGGCAAGGGAGAAAGACCTCTCTGTCTTTGTGTCAGCAAGCTATTTAAGCAGCTTAGCTGGTCCTAGAGTGGGATCTTTTGAAGTATGACTCTAAAGCAATTTTGATCTTCACTGCGAAGAACTATTTCCAACAATTTTTAGCCCATCCAACATGTGAAAGCTTTCTAATGCTATGGTTAGCATTTGGCCCTGAAGCTGCTAGCATCAGAGTTTCTTCCTCTGGTTTAGTGGCTAAAGGTGACCAGTTATCCTGTTTTGGGAAGTGGTGTTTTTCTGGTCAGGAAGAGCATACTTTTAAGAACACTTCAGTCTTGTCCTAATACAATTATAACGAGGACTGTAAAGCAGCTTTGTAATCACATTTCATCATTTATACCTCTTTCAGCAAAGGCAATGTTTTGAGTTTACACCTGGTGCAGTTAACACTTGGTGATCGAAAAAGTTTGGCATCTGGCCAAGTCGTGTATGAGGTAAGTGGAGCACATCTGTGAGAAGGTGAAAACTGTAAGTTTCTCTAATCGAGTATCAGTGAAGGTGGCAGGGAGAATGTTTACCATCAAAAGTCAGAGCAGCCTTAAAAAAAACAAAAATCCTTTGCTGAGCCTTCCTGCGCATGGTCTTTGTGCATCCTTTTTGAAAACATGTCGTACAGTTTTATACTGGCACACTGCGTGTTCCCACTGGATGCATCTGCAAAGAGCCTGTGTACATTAAATTCCTGAAAAGGAAGCAGCTTTTACGAAAAAAAATTATTCTGGATTTGAACACCTAATTAATGGCATATGTGGGAAAAGAAGACAGGGTTTTGAAGGGCTTTGTTTAACCAGACTGCAGACTTGAATAAGCTTCTGTCACTTTCCCTTTCTTAAAATAGGGTCAAATAAAGGTATCTCTTTATTCTTTTCTGATCTTTGGGATTATGTTCTTGGTTTTCTGTTGAGCTCTGTCTGTTTGCCATCAGAAATAAGCTCAAGGGAAGTGGATACAATACAATATGCATCTTATATTAGATAGATATATTCTTTCCTATTGTGGTCAAACGGGTGTCTTTATCTCAGAATGACCTTTTCTCTCATCTTTTCTTTTTCTCTAGGGTTTGGAATGCTGTAAAGAAAGGTTCAGTTTAGATCTTGCGAGTGGAATTCTTCCCTGGAGAAGGCAAACCAGCAATATGAAATTAATGAGCTGTCAGACCATAGAAGACTTCTATGACAATGTTAACATAGAGGATAATACTCATGAAGGTTTGTTCTCATGTCCGTGTCATCTAAGCAATGAATACTGATCTGTACCCACAGTCTACAAGTCTTAAATATCTGTATAGACTGGTTTCTTGTGTTTATTAAAAATATATATTATGTGGGACTTCATTCAGGAAAATAAGAGGGGTTATTTTATGCTTGCTGACATGCTGTAGTGATGTACGGCGCGGTCATCTGTTGTTTTCTTCCTTCAGCTGCCTTCTTCTGACCAATAAGCCCATTTTCTCCATTGTTTGGCAATGTTACCTGTGTCTTTCATTCCCCGTTCCAACCTCTTATCTGCATCTGCATCCAGCTGGCGGTTGGTCACAAGCAGTGACCAGGGCTCAGTACTGGGGCTGATTCAGTTTAATATCTGTAACAATGATATGGATGCGGGGATTGGGTGCACCCTCAGTCAGTTTGCAGATGACACCAGGTTGGGTGGGATTGTTGATCTGCTGGAGGAAAGGAAGGCTATTCCTTACTCTGTGAGGGTAAGCGATATACCCCACACTTTGCTTATACCCAGAAAATGTGTTCTACCCAGAGGAGACTGATCCCTCCACCCTCCGCTTCTTGAGAGAAATGGGGTCTAACATTGTCAGTGTATTATGTTAAAATCTTTACTGCAATTACTTGTTTGTTGATTTGGGTGGGTTTATACTGATTGTGGGTGGTAAGAGTGTTCTTTCATTCTGCATCTGCTGGAAAGGAGCTATTCTTAAAGCATGTAACTGAGTCCAATCTGGCAATTAATAATGCCAGCTGAGTGATACAAGTGTATCCAATAATTATTTGTACGTGCTTTCTGAAAAGAGTCAGGTCTGTGCTCCTAGCATATGGGTTTTTTCCTGAACTCTTCATCTAGCTAAAGGTCTTGGTCTACTCTTCGTGTATGGAAAACTTAATTAGCAAATAATTGTGTGTTTGATTTGGCATAGAACTGACACAATTTGAACAAGAAAAGGGACAGCATGTCTAGAACCTGTCAGAGAGGCCTTTGCTCTTCAGTATTTTTCTGTATTCTTAATAGTAAGTAAGCATTGTGTTTCCATTTCCTATAACAGAATTAAGCCAAAGTAGAGAGAGGTGTTTTAAAAATGTCAGGTGTGTCATATTTTCTACTAGTAAGAAACAATGTCCTGTCTTTTACAGTAACAACTCCTTACACAGCAATTTTTTTTTTAAAAAAAGCCTTGTAAGTGATCTGATGAAGACAATGGGTAGTCAGTTCTATCTTTCCGGTTACTGCTGTTTGAAAAATGTAAACTAATGGTGACGTAACTCCAAGAGTCTGAAAAGTTGTCCAACGTTTGTTGTTTCTGCAGATGGAGTGTGCTTGCTGAGCTCTGGAGTCATCCATGTGACTTGCAGCGGTTTCCAGAAGGAGGTAAGCTTTTACTATCTCTTTCTTGAGAATGCCTAAAGAGATGTGCCTTGGCTCAGTTTCTTCTGTTGCACTGCTTTTGGTGTCAGAGAACATTTTATGCTCATTTTATGCTCATCCCCATGTGTAATTGCTATGGTATCCTGCCAGTTTCATGCAAATAGTAATGTTTTAGGCCCACTGTGGAGACTGTAAAACTGTCCTTGTCTCCAGCTGAAGCCCGGTCAGGGACTGTCTGTCCAGGAAGAAATAGAGGAGTGCTGGAGGAGCAAGAACAGAACTCTTGAGGAAGTCAAGGAAAGTTGCTGCATCGTCATCACCCATCTGTTGGACTACCTGCGTAGTCAGGAGTTAGGGCTTGGATCCCTGATTAACTTGAAAATGCAGTGCGGAACTTAGAAAAAGAAAAATTATGTGAATGTTTGAGAAGACATGGATTTCAGATTTGTGGAAGTGTGTTAGGGCAAATAAAAGTTCTGCACTGTGTGGTAGCTAAAAATAAATTCCTTGGCAAGTAGGCCTAGCCCCCTACGCTGTTTATTTTGCAAGCCTGACGCAGACTCTTAAGATTCCAGTCAGATGTTCTGGTATCGGCTCCAGCTCGGAAATAACTTGGGAAATCAAGATTTGTTTTAGTTTCTCTTTGCTGAAGTGTGATGATATCATTCAGAGATTTGTAGTGTTGATGGCTCAGATGTTGAAAGTATGGAATGTTCTCATTTAGTTTTGTTTGTTCTGCTTAGGGAGCAGCAGTTAGAGGTGATATTGTCTGCGGCTGTCCAGGCAAGATCTTTAGAACTCCTGACTGGATGCATTAAACATTGGACATCTGAAAGTAAGACTAGTAAGGCTGCTTTTCAGGTTTGTCTTTTTTTAGTTTGAAACTGTTGATTAATTTGGGTTTTGTTCTCTCTTTTAAAGAGCAGCCAAATTATGGCAGTGAAGTTACAGTTTATTCGTGACTGTGCATGGAAGAAAGTGGTCTACACCAAAGATGAATTTGACCATATATGTGAGTACTAGTGTAGTCATTCTGCAAATGCAAATTCATTCTTTCTATCTGAGCTTATTCAGTAACCTGCTGGGATGTGATATTGCCCGCGTGTACCTTGAAACTCTGAAATTGCTCTGTTGGGTAATGATACAATGTTCCGCTGTTTGATGGCTCCTGCCCCTTCCTTGATCTAAAAACGCTACAGTCCCTTCAGCACTGCCAGTGCCTCTGAGGCAACCTTAGCAGAGTCTTAAGCTGTTTTCAAAGAGAACCATAAGAGCTTACTGACAAAGGTTTGTCTGATAGTATCTTTGGTTTGTTTGGAATGATGCTTGGGTTATAATTATGGAAACGTGAGCTTTTGTTGTTGTTGATGGTTGGGAGACAGCCGTAGCTACGACAAGGGGCTTAAATCTGAGAAGTTGTAACAAGCACTTAATAGTCATTGTGTTCAGGGTGATTGTGGGATTTTTTTTCAAATTGGAAAGTGATATAGGGCGAAAACAGCAAAGATGTGGAAGAAGGCATGTTAAAATAGGAAATCCTCTCTTTTATCGACTAGTGGTAGCTGGCAAGAATTGCTTTGGCCTAAATCCCCTCCTCACAAGTCTTTTCTGTAATTTAGTAAGACAGTCAGAGTTACACGTAGCCGGCACCCCTAGCACTCTCCTGACTAGGCTTACTTAGACCTAAGTAGCCTGTGTGGAAGATGCAGCCAGATGAGTTTTGGTGGAAGCTGCAGGGTGTCAGAGATTGACTTGAAAGTCCATCTTACTGAGCTTACTTCACTAGCTACAGGCTGGTGTGTTCCTTTCATATGCAGTTCAAGTCATAATCCTGCCTTTGTATGTTTGCTACTTTCTTTGACTCGTGGGACCTTTCTGGTTTTGTTTGGACTGGAGGAAATCTGTTGCACTGAGGGGCTGGAGTTAGTGTTTTCTTCTGTCCAAATTTTAACTTTCAGGCACTGCTGGATCTCTATTTATTGGAAAGCATAGAAGAACCGTACAAACATGCGATTGTATCCTTTCTGGTTATTTTAAATGCACCTCAGGATATGCACAAAAATGTTCTTAAATGTTTGTCTCCTACGTGCTTAAGAAGGGATTTTAATTTACTCCTCAAACACAAAGCTAGTGAAAACATTTGGTTTAGAATTAAGTCATAGACAGAAGCATTGTTTTACTTTTTTGTCCTGTGGAGTTTTTATGATTTTTTTTTTCAGTGTTTTGTTGCCACGTCTTTTCTTCTATGAGAGAATGGGTTTACTAAGAAATGTTAAAGGCAAAAAGCCCCATTAGTTTTTTCCTCAAAATTTACACACAGTTTTTAATTTTTAAAGCAGAAGTACCTGTAGCAAATGGCTTCTTACTAGAATGACGCACTGAAACCTGCTGCTTCAAAGCGGAAGGATTTCTATCAGTGGCTTAGAGCAGAGGATTTTTACTGAAATCCTCGCTTTTCCAGCACAGCCAGCAGGGCGTGTTTTTGTTCTGTTGAAAGTGCAGGCACACAGAATAATAAGAAGAGAGAAGAGGGAAGTCATTGGGCAGACACTTAATTTTTAAGCTGCTGAAATATCCAGAATTGCTCTTCTGGTTTGTTAACTGACCCAGGATGGAAGCCTAGAGAGCGAGGGCTGTGAAAACAGTGGTAGCCCAGAGCTGTCTTAGAAGACGTCCCTAAAACCAGGGGGTCAGAAAGTGGCACTACCAGTGGTGGATCTACATGCTGGTTTAGATCCAGTTTTAATCATTCAGAGCAAAGTTGTATTGCGAGGACCCCATCAATTACATTATTTTACATCCTCTGGAAATGAAGAAGAAAACCAAGCGTAGAATTTGTTTGCCTTAGTAATTAAGCACTGGATGTTCTGAATGTCTAGCAGGTAGCTCCACTGACTGTAGAGGGAACCTGAATATATAACAGAAGTATTTAAATATCTAAAGCTAAAGTTTTTGGATGCCTTACAAAAATCAAAGTGTCTTTCTTTCTGGTTACTTCTTCAGAACAGAGTTTTGTGCTTAGGACCTGGCTGTCTCCAGGTTCAAATAGCTTAAAATGGCAAGACTAAGACGTTAGTATTTTCTGATTCCTACCACTTCTATATTCTTATTTCATTATTTTTTTCTAAATGTAATGGGATAATTTGTTGGTCTTGCAGTTTTGTTAGCCTTAATTGGATATTTAATATCAGACCATTTACTTACTGCTGGATGTCTTTCAGCACTGTCTAAATCAAATAGAAAATATATTTTGCCACCACTTTTTCTCTCCCTCAGGGCCTTGTAACACTGATACAAGGATTTTGGCTTCTCGATCACCATGATTATGAAGTAAGTATGTTACTGTTCCGTTGGATGTACCTTACCGTGCAAGGCTGACCTCGATAAAATCATTTTCAGAAATTGCTGCTTAGCTAATAGCAGCTACTGAAGCACGATAGGCTTTTTTCGTAGTCCTGCTGCAACAACTTCAGCAGTTAGTTATGATTTAAGATTCTGTTTTAATTACTTGGACAGGTAATTGATAAAACTTATTATTTGTAATGCGCTTATGAAAAGTGCTATTTGTATACAGAGATTCGATTAACCTAGGAAAGAGTGAACTACTCCTTTTAAAACACTCCCTTTGTTCTGTATGGCCAACTGAACAGGTTTTCTGCAAATACCTAAGGGGATCTTATTTACATGTCCTGTATCAAGTATGTCATTAGTAACTCATCTAATTTGGTTCAACAGACATTCACCCTTATTTTAAGAAACTTTTGAATATTTGTGTTGCAGGAGTCTATGTACTTATCCGAAGAAGGCCGGTCTTCAACTTTTACAGAAATCACTTGCCCACCTCTGCCATCAAGAAACAATGCAAGTAGCACCATGGCTCCAGATGCGAATTATTCAATCGCTCGTTTGCCAAGGACAGCATAGGCAAGCACTCAAGTACCTACAGCGTATGAAGCCATCAGTGTCAACCTGTAGCGAAGTGCAGCTTTGCGTCACTGTGTTGTTGTCTGATAGGTAAAGAAATATATCGCACCATTATGACATTCAAATATTGCAAAAAGTGGAGAACAAATAATTTAAATCACAATCCCATCAATTTCCTTTAAACTTGGAACACAATAATTTTGGGGCATCTCTTTGGTTACACTATTACTATGCCTTTACCTATCAAAAAAACGAATTACAGGTGTGTGGTGGAATCTTGGGCTCTTTTGCAGCAACATACCGCAGAGTTAAACAGAGAAGAGCTCTTAGAACACATGTACGAAAGCTGCCAGGAGATGGGACTAGTGGAAGAATTCCTGAAGCTTCCTTTCACCAACACTAACTAGTAAGTATGGACAGAAAAAAATCTTCATCATCTCTTTGAAAAGAGAAGAGGCAGAATCACAATGGGGTTTTGAAATGTCTCATTTCTCATAGGAGTGCATGAAGTCCTTCTTACAGACCAGGGCTTGTATTCCAGCCAACGAAGTTCTTCCAGTCCGCAACCAACAGAGTGCCTGCTATTGGCCAGCAGTCCAGCAGAATCAACCAATGAAGGTTAATCTCGCGGTGAGTGTAGAAGTTCTGTCAAGTGCGTAAGGTTCTGTTAGGTGTTACTAACAGTTCAGCTAGTCCTCAATAGAGATCATACTTTGGTTTTTATACCATTCTTGGAAATATTAGGAATAAGTTTCTACACTTTTAGGCCCAGTTACAGCTGGGCCTAAAAGTTTAGCAATATCCTTCCCCACACCAAAGCTGCTCTGTCAAGTTATAATTTGTTACAGACCATTGTTGACTCCACTCGAAGTAATTTGTTTCCATCTGAGGAATAAACAGATATTTTTCATATCAGCCAATCTTATCATTCAGTTATTCAGCTACATAGGTTAGGCAGGGTTTAGATTATTGGATGTTCTTCCATGGAACAAAGAGTATATTGTATCTCATCACTAGTACCTTGCACACAACTTTATTTTCTAGCTGACAGCAGTCAGGATGCCAGTCCACAGGTAAAATTGGCATGGTGTGTGGTTTGGATTTTTTTTATTTCCTCAATGTGTAGTGTGCTCTGCAATTCCACAACTTTCGTTTTACCCCTTTTATGATGGAAATCTGTATCTAACTTCCAAAACCAGTCAGATTAAATTTGGTGTTTGTGAAACTTTGTTATGGAACTGTGAAGCATTTGCGGTTTTCTGGAACTATAGTTTTCCAGTGAATCAAACTTCTAAGGTGGCTTTGGAAGTTTTACATCCTGCATTTGAAAACTTTCGTCCAGCCACATGTGTGTAGGCAGGTTTTTTTTTGCTTGATTTAATAATCACATAATTTTGTCAAATGTCATTTGCAGTTCACTTTTTATTCAGACATCTTAGGCATTCCTATTTCAGGAATAAAAAACAAGGGAAAGCCTGCTATTTTGCAGGGCATTTGAAACCTGCAGGTGATAACAGGTGTATCAGAATAAGGTCCTGCAGAGCGCCAGACTTATTTTAACTTACAGCTATAGGTTCTGTTATTGTTCCAGTCTTGCTTTGATTGTGCTAAAAGCACAAGGTGAAAGTGGGGTGAGCTGATGATCTGGAGAGTAAGCTTATTCACGAACTAGAAATAGCACAGATAGTTCTGTGCAATGAACTTCTTGTAATTAGTTTTTGCTTCATGCTTTTCATTCATCAGAATGATGGTGATTCTCAGAGTAGAGAGGGAGGAGCTCCAAGAAATTCTATCTTAGAACACTGTGGCAAAGTCCTCCATCGCATTCAAAGAAAGCTGGCGGTGGAGAAGTTCAAGCCGTACCAATTGCTCATGTCGGTCTTTAAACAACGTAATCTTTAGGGGGTGGAATGTAATCAAAAACTAACCATCACTTTGATGACACAAGGCTGGTATTTTTTCTCCCCTCTTCCTTGACAGTTTCAACACCAAAGCCATCACCAACCCCAGTAAAACTAACCAAAGTAATTGCACACACCAGAGCAAATGTTGTAAGTAATATATTGTCCGCACTGGAGACACAAGTATACGAAGCAAGGTTGCTCTTGAGCTACGTGTTTGGTGAAAGAAAAATCTATTTGAACTGTGTTAGTGTTTTGAGGGAAGGGGCAGCAGAATCAAGCTCTGTTTGGCTTTTTTGCACGTACCATACGTAACATTTAAGAATCAATATAATCTTATTCATGCAAATAGATATATTTACATTATGGTAGATATATTTATAGGATTTAAGACAGGTGAAACTAAAACTATGATTTCCATCAAGCTGTTGCTGGGCAGATTATTTTGACAGACTTGATTGTGTGACCAAATAGGAACCTTCTACTACTTCCAGACCAGTTTCTGCCTCGTTTCTATTTGTTGTACTTAAAACCAGGCAGAACTCTAAAGAGCCCAAACCTGATGATTTTCCTACAGGTGGTATGGTCAAATAAAGTTGAATTCTGATATGCTTGGACTTCAGGGGAATTAAAGTCTGTTGCGTTTTCCTTTGAATTCTAGAGCTACAGAACCACCAGCCAAGAGACGGCCTCCCTCGAATGTGGAGTTGTGCAATACATTTCTTATGACACCAACTACAAAATGGTCATGACAATGTCTGACATGGAGTAGAGTTTTAGAATTAATAAAAATGTTGTTTCTCCTACACGTGCGCGCCTGTGTCCACGCTTTCTATGCTTTCCAAGTGTTCTGCAACACTGCCAGTCACGGTCATACTGACAAACCCTGCTCTTTGTGCTCTCTCTTCTCTCCTTTTCTAGTACAGCTCAGCACAGGCAAGCTGGCAAGGGTGAGGCTCTGCCCACCTTGAAGACAACAGCACAGAGGCACCAGATCTTTATAATAACCTGGGATTGGGGGAGTGGTGCTGGTGGCAGAAAGACGAAAGTACTCCTTAAGATCTGAGAAACAACAACTCCTCATGTGTTTCACTTAGGGGCATTAAGGCTTTGACAGTGAGAACAGCACAAAGTAATGGCTCCTCTCCCAAACAGGCAGGAGGACTAACTAGTGGCTTCATCTGCTAAGGCACTTGTTGTCCAAGTCCTGCCTGCTTTTAACACTTGGGGAATGGGCTGAAGCAAGAAGGCTGTGGTTGTGAAGCAGGTGCTCTAGTGCTTAAGTAGGAACTTAGAGGAAAGAGATTAAACAATATTCTAGAAGTAGTCCCCAAGAAGTCATTCATTTAACATGATTGTGAATTAAAACTCAATACTCTTCATGACTGTGCTCACTATAGGCAAAGGGTATTTTTAAGACAATTTTTTTTCTGTTTCTGCTGCCAATAATAACACAGTCAAACTATTTCACGATCAGGCTTTTACAGCCAAAGGAGTTTATTGGAGTTAGACCCAGGAAAGGTGAGGTGCTCGTTCATACACTCATGTTTTGACTTCAGACCTCGGGCCTTTGACTAGTGGAGAACTCAACACCACAATTGTTGAGGCGATCAATCAGTTTTGTTTTAGAGAAAGCAGCTCCTGGAGAATACACACCACCCCTGTCAAGAAAAATCAAAGAGGAAAACGTTGTAGTAGAGTAGCAGATGACACCTTTTTTTGAAGTCAAAGATGGGTTTCCCTGCCTAAGAAAGAAAAAGCCACTTTGTCGCACAGGAGGAATTTGGCAGCCTGGTCCTATTCAGAGGTGCATTTTGGCATCCAGCAGACTCAATAGAAATAATTCCATTAACTGAAAATATAAACAACGGTGCGGTAGATACTGCAAAAGCATTAGGAAAAACCTGTGAGTACCTCCTTTCAAACTGAAAGGCAAATGATCACGAAGTGGCTTGTGGTGAGCTACCTTCCTCACACAGCCCTGTGGGTGAGGTAACACAAATCCACAGGGTTAGGAGAGCTGTATTTTCAGAGAGAATCACGCACACAGTAGCTTTAGGGGTGATCGAGCTGCTCTGCATGGGCAGTTACCTACTTTTTAGGCAGACAAGCTGGGTCTTCCAGAAGAGTGACAGCTGCTTGAACCATTGCAATTGGTGTAGCAACACAGCCACGCTCTGACACACACAAAAAAAGCCAAACCAAAGCAAGGAACCCAAAACACACCAATCAAACCACGTACAGCGTGTTGAAATAGAGAACGTAAACTTGCTCTTACCTACAGCATACTGAGGAACAATCTCTTAGTGAAACAGCCAACAGCCTTCCCCATCTAAGAACCCTAAGAACCGCCTTTTTACCTGTCACTTATCCCAAGGAGATGGCAAAGTCCTTAAGATCTAATCTGGACAAATACTGCTTCAAATGCAGTCCCAGAACCCCACAACTATCATGAGCCATCACCTCATGGGGACAGAGAGCAGCAAGAGCTTTCCCCTCCCAGGCTAAGATTCAGACTTTTGCTGTGAGACTGTTGCATTCAGCTACACCTCCAGGCATTTAAAGAAACTATGCTTCGTTAACTGCTGTCTGAACACGCATTCTCACTGTGTCCAAACTTTACGTCAGGTCTCACCTCCCCTCAAAGGAATGTATGTTATAGCCAGAAACAATAGCAGGACAGATCTGTTTAAGTGCCCTCACAGGGGATGAGAGACCAACACCAGGCTGCAACAACTCAAAACTGTCACAATGTAAAGCTGTTGGCTTTGTCCATGTTGCAAGGGCTCCTGAAGGGCAAAAGGAATAGCAGAGGAGCCATAATCCTAGTTTACAGTAAGGAATGGGAAGCAAAAGCAGTTAGCTGCCAGTAAGATACATACCCCGTCCTTTGACTTCAGTGCAGATCTTTACATTAGTTTTGCCGTTCTGAAGATCTTGCCCCTCACTCTAACTCTTGCCAGAAAAAAAGTCATTGGAAATGAGATTCCACCCATCTGTAGTGGACAAGTGTGGTCACCAAAATGGTGACTCTCATATCAGGCCAGCACAAGGATTCTATTATACCGAACACTGTGATTCATCTAAACTTGGGATGAATTATCCTGTGCTATTGCTTCAAAGGTACAATGAAGCAATGGAGGCGGAGGGGTGTGCGCGGAGACGAAAACCCTTTCCACTTCCACCCAAGCTGCTTGTAATGCATATTTCAGGATGCTAACACTCAAGTATTTAAAGAAACTTTTGAGCAGAAGCTGCGGTTCTGAGGAACAAGGGGACAGTTCCTCCTCTTCCCCAACTGAGCACAATGTTACTGCAGTGAACTGTTGACATGTTCTGTTACACTTGAACTATGAACGCAGCAATGACGTGGTGCTGGCAGTGAAAGAATCAGAACCATTAGCTTGGAAAAGACCTTTGAGACCATCGATTCCAACTGTACCTGTCCACTACCAAATCATATCCCTAAGCCCTTCATCTCCCTGCCTTCTAAATACCTCCAGGAATGGGAACTTAACCACCTACCTGGGCAGCCTGTTCCAGTGCTTGAGAACGCTTTATGTGAAGAAATTTTTCCTAAGGTCCAATCTAAAGCTCCCCTGATGCAGCCAGAGGCCATTCCCTCTCATCCTAACACCTGACACCTGCGAGAAGAGACCAACACTCACCTCTCTACAACTTCCAGAAATCTTACGCATATTCTATCACTTTCCAAGGTCTACTTTTAAGGTTGTTGTGGAAAATGGGGAAGAATGGTTGGCTTCTCTCCAGTAAACAATGCCAAATAAGGACATGTAATGTCCTTATTATTTATCATTATAAAAAAAATATAGGGGCCAGGGAAGGAAAGAACAGGAGGCAGGAGTGTTCCCTTTGAGGGCGTTCCCTTGACAGGAGTGGAAGGGGACACAGGATATGTGGTGCCCCTTTAACAGGGACAGAGATGCGGCCATCGGAGGTATAAGAGAAGCCGTAGCTGGGGGACTGAATGCCAGTGAGGTATTTGACAGTCGACAGAATAAGGAGGAGACTCCAAGAGAATGATTGGAGAGGGTGAAACAGAACATGCAAAAATATTCCGGGATTGACCTTAGAGTCAGAGGCAGGGGGAGAAGTACTTCTGGTCACTTTTGTGGCTTGGTCGTGGCTACTGTCCCGACAGCGAGAGAACAGAGAAGGATTCCACCTCCGGGGCCCCTCCACCAAGGCTCCCTCAGGGGAGGAGGGTGACAGGGACGAAGAGCAGCCCCAAGGGGTGCTCCAAAAAGGGGGATCCCTTCTAAGGGGGAAAGGGAAAAAGGAGATTTGGCGAGGTGGCTTAGAGGATGCTCATGCCCGGGACCAGAGGCTGAGATTCCAGCTGCTCCGTGGCTGTTGGGCCGGTGGGGAAAGTGGTTTTTGGAGTTTGACAGAGGAGGCTACTGGTCTGGCAGTGGGGGATGAGGGGGTGGCAGAACCTGGTCCTGCTCTTGAGGAAAACTCCAACCCAGCCTCCCCCCCCCCCCCCCCCCCCCCCCCCCCCCCCCCCCGCCCCAGGCTGAGGAAACTGGAGGAGCTCCTTACAGCCGAGCCGAGAAGCAGCCAGTGCTTCTTTCAGACGGCTCACAGGAAACAAACGAGGGGATTTATCGCCTACTTTCCTCCCTCAGCAAATCCAGATGCTGCCCGGGACAGCCTCTCCCGGTGAGCCTCCCACAGTTAGAGAGGCGCCCCTTATCTTCAGGGTTCGCCTGTAACGATGAGCGGAGGGTGATTTCTGGCGCGGTTATGGTCTCTCGCCGGGATGTGCCCTCTTTGTATCGCTCCCATTTGTCTTTAGCGCCGTTGGTGATCCATCCCTGGCAGCAGCTGCACGGGCGGCAGCTCAAGGAAAAGGGAGGTCAGAGAGACTTAGGAAGGGTTGAAAACAGTGGCTGAGGCATTGGAGGCAGGTCTGGAGGCGGAGCGGGCAGCTCTGCTGGTGACACAGAAGGCACTGGTTGAACTGAAAAGGGAAAAGGACCTGAAGGTGTTCTCTGAGAGCAGAGAAGAGCATCTGGCACAGGGGCTCAGAGGCTCTACCTGCTGGGCAAGAACATCCACAGGAAGCCTTGATGAAAGTTGGAGCCCAGGAGGAAGAATATACCCTGTTGGCAGACACGGGGGCAGAAAGGATGTGCCCGGTGCGGGTCCCCAAGGGGTGTAAAATGAATGGTGAGGAGATAAGGGTGGTTGGGGCAAAGGGGAAGGGATTTAAGGTGGCAGTTATTAAAGAGATCAGAATTCGGGGGAAAACCGATAGGGACTGGGGGATGCTTTGTTAGTGCCTGAAGCGGGGTGTAATTTATTGGCCCGAGACTTCCAGCTACAACTAGGGATGGGGGTGGTATGGATTGAGACTATGAGATTTTTGAATTTTCTCGGGAACGGGGGCTAAGAGTGAGCTATCGAGGGTTATACCCCGTCCGGGCGGTTTTTACCCGGCTGCCGCAGCGGGGGAGGGGGGAAGGTGGTGCCGCAGCAGGGGCTGTTCCCCCCCTCCCCCCTGTGTGCCTCTGCCCGCGGGACTGCCCGGGCCGGACCCGCCCGGACTCATCGACAGTTGGCAAAGCATTAACCCCTGACTGGGAAGGGTCTTTCCAGGTACTCTTGATGGAGTCGCGCTTCCCGAATCCAGAGCGGAGAGAACCCCCATCCCTGAGGCTGAGGTGACAAAGATGGACTGGCAAGAGTGAGTGAAAGAGCACTGCTGCAGTGGTTTGGATGGGAACCGTGGGGATATCTAAGGGAGGGGGAAACTGGGAAAGGAAGGGAGGGGGGAAAGGTAGACCTGGGAGGGGTGTATGGAACCCCAGCTCAGAGGGTGCTCGTGTTTGATCGGGATCAACAGGTTATCGACGGGTGGGTCGGTGTTATTCCATGTTTACAATGTGGAATATTGCAACGACGCAGGGGGCATCTGCCTGGGTATTGTGTGAGTGTATAAAGTGTAAATCTAGATGGTATTGTATTGCCGGACGAAGAAGGGCTGAGTGTATTGAGTGTTTCCCTGAGATCCCCCGGTATTATAATTGCGAGAGAGCTCCCCGGGAGGCGAATATCATTAAACTGGAGTGTGGTAAACTCAGACTTATCCCTGAAATTTGGAACGTCTGGGAAAAGGATTGGGAACGTATCACCCAGTATTGCCGAAAGAAATCAGAGAGGCCATAGAGCAGAGGGCAGGACCGGATTGAGTGGTTGGCTTTGTGTCAGTAAACAATGCCAACTAAGGACGTGTAATGCTACCCCTAAAGACCCTATTTTTACCTAAAGGGTAAAAATAAAACCCTAATGATTGTTTAAAATGTAGTGGATTGTTCATGTTTTAGTTCAGACATGGGATGGGTTCAATTTAGGTCTAGAAAAATGGTGGAAAGAAAAGTGGATTAAAAGTTCCAACCTCAAGCCAAAAATTAGATCAAATATTAAGGGAATAAACCGGCTCTTGGCATTTTTGGCTTGAGGGGGCGTGGAGATCCAAAATGTCTTTCTTTGTGGATGCCAGCTTGTCTGTGGTGCGGGGTTCAGTGGAGGGGCAGTGCTCACCAGTGGGCACCGTTTCCGCGCCAAAATGTAGCAGTTTTCGGCAAATGTATAAAAAGGGAGAGGAGCCTGGACCAGGTGCGCCTCTGGCTGATGCGACTCAGCCTTAGCCACGCACCCAGCGCTGCTTCCTTGCTTTGCAAAATTGAATACCTCATAATAAATTTTTCATGATAAACTTTTGTTTGGTTGGATAAAAGATTTTGCGTTGTCTGTTTATGACATCAGGAAGCTGCCTTTCAAGAAGAATGCCCAAACAGAGATCCTCAGATCTCCTGCACAGATAAGTGCACGAGTTGAAACCTAAGCACCATCTGAAATGGGATGGTTGTCTCAAGCTCTTTAAAATCCTTATTTTCCTGGTTCTAATAAGTTTCCCTGCAGTCGTGTCCCTGTTTTTTGTCACAGAGAACCTAACCTGTCCAGACATGAGGTTTCCTAACTTGTTCCTTTGGCAGGAGTGAATAAAGCCAGGCAGGCATGAGAGTATAAAATGTCCTTGAGGCCTCTGCTATGTGCACCCAAATTGCTTGGGAAGCTTGTGTGTAGGACGTGCAGATGGCCCCCGTGTCTCGTCTGTGGGTGGGCTTGGTCCCACACTCAGCTGATGGTGTGGACAGCCCCCCTGCTTGATTTGCAGCCAGGTCCCATCTCAGCTGCTCCTGGCTCCATGAGGTGGGGGAACCTGCAGCAGAGCAGTCTCGCCCAGACCAGCCAGCTGCTTGCTGCAGCCCACGATCCCTGTTTTCCAGGCACCACCGTCCACTACTGTGAAGGCAGAAAGTACTGCAGAGACTCAGAGCCTGATGAGGATCAAGGAATAGAGGTAGTTCGTGGAGTCAGAGCCCTTCAGCATGGGGATAGAGGAGGTAAGTGGAAATCAGCCTCACTTCTGCCTTTCCAGTATGACCACCAGCTGTATAGCCCCGTCCCACTGGTGGCCCAGAGCTGCTCCCAGAGTGGCTTTGTGCCCCTCCAAGCATGTCACAGAGCACTGCTGAAGCAACTGGTCATTGGAGGGGTCTTGTGGATCGTGTCACAGGGCTGACTGAGGATGCTAACTGCATAGCAGATGCGGAGGACATTATTCATCTCATCTCTAATCAGGTAGTTGATAGGAAATTTCTGCAGTGGATTTTGCTGTAGCATCTTGAGAGGGAGCAGTCTGCAAGTCAGAGAGAGAGTGAAAAGCGTCGGGAGTCAGATGGGCTGAGATGGAGTCCGCAACTCAGCTCCAATGGCACTCAGGTCCAGGTCTTGTGTTTCTCTAGAGGCATTCAAGGGTGTTTTTAAGGGCAAGTTCTGCAGCAGAGAGAATTTATTGCTGCCAGGAGACCTCCGAAATTACTTGAATGTAGTTTGTTAATTAATGCATGAATTGGTGAATATGGGAGAACATTTCTCATGCAGTTCCTCCACAGGAAGGTGTAACAAATAGAGGATGACATGAGGATGATTTTGCCTATGTTTAAGGAAGAGGCCCCTCCAGTGACATCTGTCCTTTGCTCCAGGCCATGGCTGCCCTTCTGCATTGATTTTGATGCTTGACATCTGATCTCTCCTCTCCTGTCTTCAGGTTTTTGACATCCTCCCACTGTACACTGTGCTGCAGCCGAGTGGCGCTGTGCAGGGTGCAGGGAGGCCCAACCTATGAGGTTGCACTGAGCGGGGAGGCTTCGCTTATCAACTGCCTCCTGGACATCACAGTGATCGACTATGGGCTGCAGGTACCACACACTTCTCTTTGCAGAGGTCTTTGAAACTATCACCAGCAGGTCTAGGGCTCTCTCCCCTCCCAGCTACTTTGTTGGCTCTATGGTTTGGAAGTACAACGTTTGAGTGATACGTCCTGTATCCAAGCTGGTTTTTAGTGGCCATCCCCACCCCTGTCTTCAAGGTAACTAACACTGACTCTTTGGGCAGGCAGGATCCCAGCACCTATCTCCAGAGGAATGTGTTCCCAAGACACTGATCTGCTCCTAAAGCCTGAGGTCCAAAGAGATGCTTTTTTCCAATGCTTTGCTTAATCAATGATATAATCCAGGAAGGAAGTTAACTTGGGCTGTTGCTGTAGCTGGAAGGAACATCCCTGACTAATTCCCACTTTACTAATTTTCAGTTAAAAACCCGACCAATGTTTCTGGCTGCTGACCCCGTATGTGTTGTGCTGCCTCTCCTTTTGCTGTCACTGCAAGCTCTGCAAATACTTGTATGTGGGTGCCTTTTCTGTAATGCCTTAATACCATCTCCTTTGTTTCATCTGTTAGAGCACACTTTAAAGTGCAGAGAACTTTATCCTCTTGGGTTTCGTTATCCCTGATCTTCAGGGGTTGGTTTTGCCCCTCTGCGTGCTGCCATAAAGATCCATTCCTGTGTAGCGTAATGAGGCACCTATAGCTGTGGGTTCCCCAGGTTAACCTGGGAGACCTGAGCACCCCCATCTCCCCTGCCCCTGCTTCTCTTCTGTGTTGTGTGCATTTGCTCTCATCACAGTGAAAGCAGAAGGAATTTCCCAGCATCAGGCCTGTGTCTGTAACTCCCCGCTCCTCTGTGCTCTCTTCAGCTGTTTAACAATGTTGTGGAAACAGAGGTCACCCTGTGGAACAGTGGGAAGCTGGAATTCACCTACGTGGTGTTAAACGCCAGCGTGGCCACTGCAGACTGCCCACAGCCCCGTGAGCCCCTGGTCCTCCCCAGCATGGTGAGTGCGGAGGATGCACAAATGGTTAACCACAGCCCCGTGTCCGGCTGCCCAGGATAGGCTGTAGGAATAAAACAGGGGAAAATAAACAGAAGAAGAAAATGAACCCACCCCCACCCCCGACAAAACCCCAAACAAGAAGTATTGGGAGAGGGAAGGCTGTAAGCAGTCACTGCTGGGGGCTGAGGAGACCAAGCTAGCACAGTCTTACAGACTCCCTAAGTGGCCTGAATCATAGAATCATAGAATCACCAGGTTGGAAAAGACTTCTTGGACCATCGAGTCCAACCATTCCTATCTGCCACTAAACCATGTCATTGAGCACCTCGTCTACCTGTCTTTTAAATACCTCCAGGGATGGGGACTCCAACACCTCCCTGGGCAGCCTCTGCCAGAGCCCCGTGATCATTTCTGTGAAAACTTTCTTCCTGATATCCAGTCTGAACCACCCCTGGTGGAACTTGAGGCCATTCCCCCTTGTCCTGTCCTTTGTTCCCTGGGAGAAGAGGTCAGCACCCACCTCTCTCCAACCTCCTTTCAGGTAGTTGTAGAGAGCAATAAGGTCTCGCCTCAGCCTCCTCTTCTCTAGGCTAAACAACCGCAGGTCCCTCAGCCGCTCCTGGTAGGACTTGTTCTCCAGCCCCTTCCCCAGCTTCGTTGCTCTCCTCTGACACACTCCAGAGCCTCAACATCCTTCTTGTAGCGAGGGTGGCTGCTTGAACCAGCTGGTGGCTCCTCTGTTCCACAAAAACTGCATGTGGGAAGCACGAGCGCTTCCGCCACTCCGAACCCTGGCTGCTGAGCTCTCTGCTTGTGCCAGCACTGGAGCTGGATGGTGCTGGGTCTCCTGAGGGTCACCTTACCCAGTCAGGGCCCTCAACAGCCGCCTGGGAACTGCTGTGCTGTGACAGGAGCTGCCAGCCCTGCTGAGGGCACGGGGGCACTTCACTCTACAGTGGCTCGAAAAAGAGCTTCTGTTTATTCAGCCTGACTCTCGCTGCAGAGCTGCGTTGGTGCTGCGCAGAGGGTGGTCTGTAGGTCTGTGCTGTGGGGGAATGCACCCCTGCAAGTCCTCTGAAAGACATGCTGCATCCTGGTGTAGGAGACGTCGGCTTTTGATGCATGAAAGCTAGAAGGTGATGTTCTCTGATACTCAGAGTTGCCTTCTCTTCTCAGAGTGTCTGTCATCAGAGCCATCCCTCCACCAATCCCTCTTTGGTGCATTCCTTCCCTCTTCTTCCATGTCTGCAGGGTTACCTTGGACCTGGCAAGGAGCGAGTGCTGAAGGTCTGCTACCTGCCTGGAGTGCCTGGAGTCTTCTGCAGATTTTCCTGGCCCAAGTGGATCACCTGAAGCCAGAAGAGACATACCTGAAAGGAAAGGGGAACTTTCCCAGGTTCTCCTTGGACCTCCCCTGGAATATCAAAGGTGAGCACTGCCTGTCTGCTCCCAGGAAGATCCTCTGTTCCCCACCTCCTCCACATCTTCCATCCCCAGGGCAGCTCGCACCCACTCCACCAAGCCTGGAGGTTTCGGGGCTGCCAGACCAACACTCAGCCCTCTGGTTACTTCCCGAGTCTCTGACAGATGAGCCTGTGGGCTCTGCCCCAGGAACCATCCTGCAGAGCTTGCCAGCATATCTGTTGGAGTGCTGGAAAGGTGATGGCTGGATAGAAATGCTCAGGAAAGCTCTAACAGAGGCTGGCAGGGATTTTGGCAGGGTTGGATTTGCATGACACTGCAGGGGATGAGATGCTTCTTTGTGGGAGAAAGATTGAAAGGGAGGGAACATCAGGATTCAGAAGGGAGTAGCAGGATCCGCTTGCAATAAATTGTTAAAGTACTATGTTCCTGGGAGAAGCCAGTGTTGGGAGAATGGGGCTTCCAACTCAAATGGGAATGGTGCTGTGCACGTGATTCTATTTGAGGATGTTTTCTTCCTTCAGGAAATGAAAAATATGAGGAGATCCTCAAGGACACAAAAGAGAAGATGGAACAAGACAACCAGACAGACCAAGCAGTTGTTCTGGGGGAGGCTGTGGCTGCGGATACACTGGCAGACAGTTCAGACACCATGGTGAGAACAGCTGCTGCCCTGTTTGGCACATGCCACCCTCCCTCTGTGTCTTTTGGTCCCCTTGCAGCCCAGAGCAGGCTTCCCAGTGTTCCGCTGGCACTTGGGACCTCCCTGCCCACACCTGGCCATAATCCAGCATCGTCTCAGCACTGCCCTAGGAGCTGCCCACCTCTGGCAGGTGTCCTCCTATAGCCACACCAGTTTCCTGACTGCCCCAGGGAGAGATTCTGAAGGCTCTGCTCAAGAGATTGAGTGTATGGTAGTCTGTGATGGAGATGCAGGTCCTCGCTGGGATATTTGTTGCTCACAGCTCAAGCCCTGCCATGTATACAGAGCTTAATAGCAGCAGCCTCGCTGCACCCTGGGATTGTGCAGCTAATGTTCATCTCCAAGAGGCCTCAGCTTTATCGTGGTTCCATTTTCAGGAGGGATTCTGTCCAGGCTGCTTTGGCATTGGCTGGGGGCAGGCAAATAACTTGGCGCTCTGGAAGGTTCCTGGCTTGTCTGTCTGTTTGTCTCTTTGACGGATAAGGTTCCGTAAGAGTCACTGGGCAGGTGAAGAGACTGGAGTTCTTTTCCCTTGAGAGAAGGCAGAGAGAGTAGAAGGTGTCACAGGCACTGATTAGTGAAACAGGAAGACCCCATTACCCCTCTCAACAGGAGCAGGGTGCGATCCTCCTGAAGAGACCATCCTGTGCCTTGGGAAGGACCCTTGTTAACCAGGCACTGTCTTTCCTTTCCTCAGTTGGAGCCTTGGCTACAGATGCAGCTGGAGGAGGTGCTGCTTGAGGAACATGCCCTGGAGCAGCAGACAGCTCTGGCCTCCAGTGCCCCGGAGGACAGTGCCTTTGACCAGCATGCTCACTGGAGACTTCTTGAGTGAGTAGGGACTGCTGTACCCTGTCTCCATGTGGCCCGAAGGTAACACCCAGCAGTGCCCCCCTGGTCCTGAGACCTCCTTGTGTCTGCAGAGCCGGGGACTTCAGAAAGGAGCTGATCGTGATAGCTTTGGCACGCTCCTCGTGAGTGGATGAGATTTTCTGTGTGGGCAAATCCTATTACAAGGTCCTGAACCAATTTCAGTCTTAGCCTGTACACCACACTTAGCAGTTTCATTGAGACCAGTGGAGGTCCGAGGGACTTATCTAGGATGGCTTTTTGTAGCAGAGGAACTGTGACCAGTATCCATTTTGAAGTGATTTTATTTTAAGGTCCCATGGGTAGGTGGTAAAACCTTGGACCTAGAGTCCCCATGACTTACCAAAGTCTTATTAGTAACGTGGCCTTGGGTTTCACAGGTATGAGTTGAGTTTTTACAGCAGTGAATAGAAACAAATCCACTATACTTGCTTCTTCCATTTGCTAGGAACTGGGAACCAATACTGCTCTCTCCACCACCAAGAAGGATTATGGCTTTCTGACCAGGTTTTCTACTTGGAGCATCTCACAGCTCCTCATTTCCTACTTTCTCTGCCCAGGGTAGTGTTCCCTCAATAGAAGAAGAGCAAGGCGGATGATAACATTATCTTCAAGCAGTATGTCATGGACACAGGCGTATTCCACTTTGGAGAGCCTTCATGTGGCCATGCCTCTTGGTACCGTCAGGGAGAAGACATCACCTGTTCAGAGTTTGTGCGAATTCTGGACACGTGCGGGTGAAGGATTTCCCAAACATGACTGGGGCTCCTGGCCTTGAACCCCTCCAGGGATGGGGCAGCCGCCACTGCTCTGGGCAGCCTGGGCCAGGGCCTCCCCACCCTTGCACGCAAACATTTCTCCCTAAGCTTTCATCTCAATCTCCCCTCTTTCAGCTTTAAATCACTCCCTCTCATCCTATCCCTGCCCTCCCTGATCAAGAGCCCCTCACCAGCTTTCCTGGAGCCCCTTTCAGTACTGGAAGCTGCTCATAGGTCTCCCCACTGCCTTCTCCTCTCCAGGCTCAACAACCACAACTCTCTTAGCCTGTCTTCGTACAGGAGGTGCTCCAGCCCTCGGATCACCTCTGTGGCCACCTCTGGACTCGCTCCAACAGATCCATGTCCTTCCTGTGCTGAGGGCTCCAGAACTGGACGCAGGGCTCCAGGTGAGCAGAATTCACGGAGGTGTCATGCAGATCCATAAATTTGATGAGAAATTATTCACTGTCTTGATTTTCACTGTGCATGCGCCTCGAAAATAGCAACTCGATTTTCTACAGGTGTTGAGTGGCCTCTAGTGTCTGCTTCACAGATGAACTTGTGCTTTCCCACCAGATCGTCCTAACAAGGCATTAAAAGGAGCTCATTGGTCCTTGTATTTCTCACTTATCCCATCTGTTCTTGGCTCAGACCATTTTCCCAAGATGTGTCTGATCTTCAGAGAAGGCCTCTCACACCGAGAAAGACCTGGAGGGACTGGAACGTGTCCGGAGAATGGGAAGGAAGCTGGGAAAGGGTCTGGAGCCCAGGGGTTCTGGAAGCGGCTGAAGGATCTGGGGCTCTTTAGCGTGGAGAAGAGAAGGCTGAAGGGAGACCTCATCACTCTCTGCAGCTCCTGGAAAGGAGGTTGTGGTGAGACAGGTGCTGGGCTCTTCTTCCAAGGAACAAGTGATGGGATGAGAGGAAATGGTTGAAGTTACGCCAGGGGAGGGTTAGAATGGATACTGGGAAAGGTTCCTTCATGGAAGGGGCTCTCAAGCGGTGGCAGAGGCTGCCCACAGCAGTGGTGGAGTCTCCACCCCTGGAGGGGTTCACCAGCTGTGTAGCCATGGCCCTTGGGGACAGGATTCAGTGGTCACAGTGAGGTTGGTCTGATAGTTGGACTGGATGAGCTTGGAGGGCTTTTCCAACCTGAATGATTGCCTGATTCCGTGATTGTTATCATGGAACAGAAAGGTTCCCTTGGCTCTGTCGCAGCTGGGCCATTTTTCCATCTCTCCCCTCACTCCACACCCTGTAGCCCCAGGCCCTTCCTGCCGGACGCAGTGCCTGCAGCCGGGACAAGCAGCAGGACAGCGTGAACCTCATGAGGTTCAGCAAGGCCAAGGGCAAGGTCGTGCTCCTGGATCGGGGCAATACCAGGCACAAATCCAGGCTGGGCAGAGAATGGATTTGGAGCAGCCCTGAGGAGAAGGACTTGGGGTGTTGGGGAGAAGCTCCACGTGAACCAACAAAGTGAGCTCACAGCCCAGAAACCAACTGTGTCCTGGGCTGCACCCAAAGCAGTGGGACCAGCAGGGGGATGGAGGGGATTCTGTCCCTCTGCTCCGCTCTGGTGAGACCTCACCTGGAGCCCTGCATCCGTTTCTGGAGACCACAACATAAGAAGGACATGAATCTGTCGGAATAGATCCAGAGGAGGCCGTGTAGATGATCCAAGGGCTGCAGAACATCTGCTATGAGGACAGGCTGAGAAAGTTGGGATTGTGAAGCCTGGAGAACAGAAGGATCTGAGGAGACTTGGAGTGGAACTGGATGGGCTTTAGGGTCATAGAATCATACAATCATTAGGTTGGAGAAGACCTTTGAGATCACCACTTCGACCGTACCTGTCCACTACTAAATCATGTTCCCAAGCACCTCATCTACCCTCCTTTTAAACACCTCCAGGGATGGTGACTCAACCACCTCCCTGAGCAGCCTCTGCCAGTGCCTGATAACCTTTCCTGTGAAGAGGTTTTTCCTGATGTCCCACCTAAACTTCCCCTGAAGCAGCTCGAGGCCATCTCCTCTTGTCCTATCACCTCTCGCTTGGGAGAAGAGACCAACACCCACTTCTCTACAACCTCCTTTCAGGCAGTTGTAGACAGGGAGAAGGTTTCTCCTCAGCCTCCTCTTCTCCGGGCTGAACAACTACAGCTCCCTCAGCCGCTCCTCGTAAGACTTGTCCTCCAGCCCCTTCACCAGTTCCAGGCCCTTCACCAGTTCCATTCCTCTTCTCCGGTCACACTCCAGGAGCTCCATGTCATCTTTGTAGTGAGACGCCAAAACAAAGACCCAGGATTCAAGGGGTGGCCTCATCAGTGTTGAGTACAGAGGGAGAACCACTTCCCTGCTCCTGCTGGCTATGCTGTTTCTCATACAAACCAAGATGCCACTGGCTGCCTGGGCCACCTGGGCCACCGCTGGCTCATGGTCAGTCACCTGCTGACCAACACCCCCCAGGTCCTTCTCCACCGGGCAGATTTCCAGCCACTCTTCCCCAGGCCTGTAACGCTGCAAAGGTTTCTGTGTCCCAAGTGCAGGACTCGGCACTTGGCCTTGTTAAACCTCATCCCGCTGGCCTCAGCCCATGGATCCAGCCTGTTCAGATCCCTCAGGAAAGCCTCCCTGCCCTCCAGCATATCGACACTTCCTCCCAGTTCAGTGTCATCCGCAAACTTGCTGAGAGTGCATTAATTCATCTCATCCAGGTCCTTGATAAAGACATTGAACAGAACTGGACCCAGCCCCGGGGACACCACTTGTGACCGGCCTTAAGCTGGCTTTAAAGCTGGGTTATCACCAGGCTTTGGGTCCACCCATCTTGCCAGTTTTTAACCCAGCAGAGGCTGTGCCTGCCCAGGCCAGAGGTAGCCAGTTTTTCAAGAAGGATACTGTGAGATACTGTGTCAAAGACTTTCCTACAGTCCAAGTAAACCACATCACCTCTGGGTGACGTCTGTTTTGATGGGGGGCGCATGAGGCCAGTCTGGAAGAAGAGGGTGGGAAAGGCTGCAAAATCTCACGGCCAATGGATATTCTGGGGATGCGGATGCACGGACTTGCGGGCCAGTGACACGCTGGCCAGTGGCCGTGGCCTCTGTGATGTCATACTTTGTGATGCTGACCTGTTGCCTTGGAGACATCTCTGGTGTCCAGGGCAAAGCACACTCTGGATTCACTCTCCAGGACGATCTGGAGGGGGCAGGTGCTCTCTCCACTGGGAGCTACCCGCACCTTTCTCAGGGTGTGATAGACAAAGCGTTTTGGCTGCAATTGGGATGTTGCAGTGCCCGGTGCCAGTTCCACCGGAGTGCAAAATCCGTCTGCTTGAAAGGTAGGTCAGGTCTGTCCATGTCTGCTTCTGTGCAGTCATTGCTTGGACTTTAATGCCCATGGTAGGGCCTCCAGCTCTTCAGGGTTTCGTCAGCTCCTGTTCTTACGCTTCCTGAAGGGCACAGCCTGTGCTCCTGGTTGTTTTCTGTATGCGATGTGTCCAGAGGTCTCCCCTTTTGATTGAACTCTACCAGCCTTGCCCAGTGCTCTCTCTCCCGGATGGTATTCATTTCCCGAGTGCTGGATCGCTGACTCCAGGCTTTGTAGGGAGGCATCCTAGCCTGGCAGCTGAAGATCCATTCCAGTTTAGCTGCTTGCTCATTTGCTCTGTGGTGGTTCAGGACAGTCTCCTACTCCAGCCTCAACTTCCACTGCTTTTGGCGTTTGGCAGCGTAACTTTTCCAGCAGGGAGGCGGAGGAGGCAGAGAGGTGCAGTGCAGTCGGGTCTGTGCCTGCAGAGCACGGGTGCTCAGTCACTTGGGAAGGTCCTCATCTCTCTTCTGGTGGAGACATGAAGCAGCCGGTCCCCAGAACGGACGGACCGTCCTCGGAGTAGGAAGCCCTGAACATCCCAAGCGAATGCTTACCAAAATCTCCTCTCAGACCTTGAGCATGAGTTATCCGGCTTCTCGGGGAACCTTGTGCTGTGAACACGCCTGATCTTAGAAGGATGTGTCCACTGACGATTGTTTGTCCTGGCCACAGAGACACAGTGGCTCAAAACTCCTCTGCGGCCCTGAATGAAAACATGAGGATTAAGCTGACGGTCCTTGGCTTTGTTTGCTTGTTTGAAGGAAGGCAAGTGTATGCCTTGTGTGCCGCAGGGCTGTGCGGGACAATTGTTGGTACAGGTGGTGCAGCTGAAGAGGGAAGTGGATAAGAACAGGGCTGCGCTCCCTCAGAAAGCTTGCTGGGGGGGCAGTGATGGGAGCTGCGTTGGTGGGAGTTTGTGCTCTGCCTGGGAGACAGCTGGTAGGGTGGTTCTGTGGGAATTCAAGCAATGTGAACAGAGAGCAGGGAAGCACTCACAGAAAGAAGGGGAAGTTGGTTTAGGCATCAAGGTGACCATTTGACCATGGTTTCTGTTTCTCCTTCTAGGGATCATCTGAGAGTCTGTAAAATGCATTTCTGCTTCCGTGATGTTATGCTTGATGCCATTCCTGCAGCAGTGGGACTTCTTGGCTGCTGCTGGATCTATTCCCATAGAAAGAAGCAGGCAAACGGTCATGAAAAGAAAGCAAGAGGCTTTAAGGAAGAGCAGCAAGAAGAACTGCACAAGAAGGACTCATCGCTCGAACCAGCAGCAGGGGTTTCTCAGAGCTTGCCGCTCTCCTCGGAAGAGAAACACCCAGACAACGAACCCTCGACCTCCCTGCTAGCGACAGGATCAATGACCCTCGGTAGCATCAGGGAGAAGAGGAGAGAGGAACTTGAAATGTGGGAGAAGGAGCTGATGGTGAAGGAGGCCCACCTTGCCCAGCAAAATGAGGAGCTCAAGAGAGCATGGCAAGATCTCCAAAGTGACCGAGAGGAGCTGAAGCAGCAGAAGGCCTCCTTCCACCTTGATTTGGAGAACCTCCGTGTGCTCAAGGAGGAAGTGGAGCTGGAAAAGGCTCAGTTCAAGCAGAACATGGAGGAATTCAAAAGGGACCAAGAGGAACTGCAGCTGCAGAAGGTCTCCTTCCATCTAGATCAAGAGGGCCTTTGTACAGCCATAGAGGAATTCAAGAGGGAGAAAGAGAAATTCAGGCTTGACATGGAGCGATTTCCTGAAACTCGCCTGGTGCCTGACCACAGCCAGGTAAGTGCTGCCCAGGGCTGGGCTGCTGGGGACGCCGAGCCCCTCAGGGAACTTCTAGGTGCTCCTGGGCCAGCTGCACGCCAGCAGTGATCGACTGGTGCCAGCCTGGCCCCAGACAGTTCGGGGCTGCTGTTCCCCGTTCTTCCATTGCACGGGATGTGCTGGGCTGCGTTTGTCGCTCCTCCAGAGCTGCCAAGGCAGAGCCAGTGCTCAGCTCTGGCAGGAGGGTGTTCCAACAGCCTCAGCTCTGCCCACTTCTCTGTGCCGTGTGCTGGCAGACAGCACGGCGGAGGGGACTGGCTCCCAGAGAAGATGCCCAAGGCTATTATTCCACGTGGTCTATGTAGCCTTTGACGTTGGCATTCAGTCCGTGGGGGGATGAGCTCTGGGAAGTGCTCAGGCAGATGAGACATGCTTCTCGGAAAGAGCCTGATCCTTGTGAGTTACTGGCACCCTTCAGCTGTCACAGAAGACACGTGCAAGGCTGAGAAGAGAAGGACAATGCAGTTTGTACACTAGAATCCATTTCCAAAAGCATTCTCGGGATCTACCAAAGAGAAGGGTGTTGTCCACAGCTAGAAAGAACAGCCTCATACAGACCATGCTCAGTGCATTTTTCAGCAAGCTGAGAGTTTTGGTTTTATGTCTGTGCACATTCTGGCTGAGGAGAGCAAGTGTTCACTGGCAGAACGTGGGCTGAATGGGGTCCTCAAGCTTGTCATTGATTTGTCGGTTTGTTTCTGCTTCCCTCATTCTGAATGGAGTTGTCTTGGAGCTGTAGAAAACAGAGTTTAGAAATGTAGGATCGTGGCCTGGAAATGCTTTTGGGTGCTTTAATGGACTCATTGCAGAGCTGAGCAGTGAGCTCTGGGAAGCAAATCCTCAGAGTAAGACTGGCTCCCTCCCAGCCCGCTTCCTGACCAGGCCAGAAGTTTCTTGAGTACCCAGGAAAGCTGTTACAGCATCGAGCAGCCGCAGCCATGCGAGGGGCATGGATGCTAAGGGGAAGGCTGAGTAGGAAAAGAATTATGAAGCCTGAAGGATGAGGAGAAGGAAGCCCTGGGATCTTCCTGACATTGCAGAGCTGTTAATAGAGGGCTGAGAGAGGTGCTGTTGGGCTTTTGTTCTGATCTCCTGTTTGAATGTACCCACTCAGTTACATGCTGAGACAGCCAGTAGGAAAAAACATCAGGAACAATGTGTTTGCTTTCCTCTTTTCCTTGGGAAGCCTTCCTTTGGCAAGTACCCACTGCAGTGCTGTGCGCAGGCAGTCCCCTGCTGGGGAGGAATGCTTCTCCTTGACCTTCTGCCACCGTCCCTGTGCACGAACGATCCAGGGTGAGCCTGGGCCTTGAGATCTAAGACAATATTTGCCCTTAGCTTGCAGGAGCAGAAGCGACCGGAGCATCAGAGGACAACCAGGGAGACTTCACACAGGAGGCGGCTGAGGAGCTTCAGGCTCGAGTGGCTGCAGGTGAAGAGCGCTCCTACGCGAGCACCCACTGCCAAATGTGTGAAGCATTGCAGGCACAGCTCGCAGAGATGAATAATGCCAACACCCACCTGGCTGAAGAAAACGCTCACCTCCGTAGGCAGATGGCTTTGACAGAAGAGGTTCAAGCTGAAAATGCTCACCTGAAAAGCAAACTTGAGCATGTGGCTAAGGTGCCGGAAGTGGTAGAGAACGAACTGGTAGGCAGGATAAAAATGGCAGAATGGAGTCAAGAACTGGAGAAGGAGCGTGAGGAGACAAAGTCCACGGTCCAGAGGAAATCGGAGGAAGGCAGATGTTTGCAGAGGGCTCAGACAGAAGAACACAGGGAACACAAGGAAGCCCTGCAAGCGATTCAAGCCAAGCTGACTGAACTGAATGGTCGCTTTCTGAAGCATGATGAACAATGCCAGCAGTTTCTTCAGGAACTGGAACAGCTAGAAAAATAAGGATCCAACCCTACCATTTCCAGGCCACACCTGCTGAGTGTGTACTGTTGAGTTTTGGCATGCAAAGCCAGACTTCCTTCTCCACCAATCAGCAATTAATACAGTGACCATATTCACTCAAGTTTCCCTGTCTTTAGGTGTAAGCTCGCTATAAACAGTGGAAACAAAAGAAAATGTTCAGCAGGTGGTCAGGCTTGAAGAAAAGAAAAATGTCCCCAGAGCTCTAGGTATCAGCCAATGGGCTGAACTTGGCCTCCCCCCACCCCTACCGGTGACCTTGTCGGGGCAAGAGACTTGAGGGGAAAATGTGATCCAAACTGTTGGGATCAGCGGACAGGCTGTGTCCCATCCCCCTCCGTCCCCTCTCCCCGCATTCCATTGGG